>NC_142729.1:11901682-12081719 GCF_055471065.1 Atractosteus spatula
TTACACTTAATAATTAATTATTAGCACTTTAACTATATTGATTTCAGCACAAATGCTTCATTTGTGAACTGAGATAGATGAGTCAAACATCCTCTTATAGTTTGTAACATGTTTTTATGTTCTTCTGACTGTATCTAGAAGGAGCTGTTGTTATTTAACACTATACAGGCACTTACAGTAGCTGGTTACCTAGTTACCTGCATTTACACACTAGGAGACACAGTAGTGATACCTTCTGGTGCAGTTTTAGAGTCAGGGGCAGGAGCTAAGACTTCTCTGTCTCTGTCTGCAAGTCATGTAATTGAAAGACACTGCAGACTGCTAGTTTACTTTTAGATTATGTTTGTTTCTGTTTGCATACAGTAATCTTGCTGTATCTGAACACAAAGAGACAAGACTGTCATTTCCATGAGGAGTATAGTCTTTGGTCTCTTCTGCCCAAAGTGAAAAAAGACCCTATGCGTAGTGGCGGAACAGGGTTTAGCCCGGGTTCAGCTGTCCAGGAAATGCTATTGTAGTGGTTTGATGGGTTTACTGAGACAATTATCAATTGTAGCAGTAACCACGAGGTTGTTCGTTGGGGCTTTTAGAAAATCAATCGTCAGAACAACTAACAACGCACACACACGGGTTCAATACACGAGATACATTTATTAATATAAACTGTGCACCAAACATATACTAGTCTGCCTGGATACGAGCGGCAGACCTTACTGTGAGGGTTATCAATATACAAGGTATATAATCTCGAAGAGATGCAAACACAAAGAGATACACAACAGAGAATATATGTCAATATATATCGTTCGGTTACCAAATCGCTAATCAGTGTTATTACCCACTGTTACTCTAAACTCGGAAGTAAATACATTACTCATGAATTAAATTGATAACAACTTGTGTTGAGGTACAATTAAATTCTCGAGACGCAATGTAGAACATGGGGTTTACTTATCCACTGTGTTTGGATTTGGAATTTCCCGGCACGAACACCAAACCAGCTGACAGGCTCCGTTGCAGCCTCTGTTGCAGCGGTTGTCCAATGGGCGTTGTGTCGGCGTCCTCTGGCTACCGGCCAACCAGTCGAGGTGCAGCTCGGAGTAGGACGGGCGGAGGAATCTAACTGCGGCGCGCAGGGCAGTCGTTGCTCCGAGGGGATCTACCAGCAGTCCGGCTGGCTAGTAGAAAGTCTCTATGCACAGAGTGTGACCGCGAGTCCTCACAAGTCACTCTTTTGCCTGGGAAGAAACTGGTTCGTTCCCGGTCCAGCGCTGCTTCTGAATAAGCTATTCAGGTTGTCGACGAGGGTCCAACTGTAGGCTGCCGTTGATCAAGCGGAGCATTCACGTTGGTAGAATTCTGAGTACGTACGGGATCCTCGGCCTTGCGCTTAGGACAAAGTCCAAGTCCTTTTGCAGACAACAGCAGTTGTCACGTGATTGTCTCTGAGGATGCGCGAAAATGGCCAAGGAGAGCTCAGAACTGAGCTTGCACTCCCTTTTTGATCAAGACCCAGATGTGTGCTGATTGGTTGAGAGTTTGGCGGGCATTGGAGACCCACGTGGTATTACCAGTCCCTGATTGGTTGGTCAAGGTGAGATATAAGTCACTTAGTCTTGACACTCAGCAATGCAGTCCAGATGTCCATTCAGCACTCCCTAGACAGATAGGCGCCAGTAGATGACCATTGATCATGATGGCCAGACTTAGCTACTTGCATCCCCGTCTGGGAGCTTGCTTCTTATCAAAAGGAAAACATCTTAAATCAGCTTGCCTGAATTCTTTCTCTGTGGTTGCACCACAGAGATGGAGGGTGAGATGGGGCCTCCTTTAGGAGCATACCAACGCTTAATTCTGTCTTATTAACAAGCATTGCCACTACATATCCCCCCTTTTTGAAGGTCACGAGGTCCTGAGGCGTTGTTGCCTTCAAAACAAAAACAGAGTTAAGTGATGTTTGTTGTACCACGGTGGATTCTACCACCCAATATTCACATTACCTCTCGAGAATTTGTACAGGAAATAGTGTTGAAAAGAACATTGCGTATACCTGCTCTCAGTTATAAGGTACCTAGGAATGAGGCATTGGGCATCATCATTAGCCCTAGACCTTAAACTTCCGGCAATTCACTATCAGTATCGGATAGCTCTGCAGCAGGCAGACGTTTGGGAGTGGTTACCTGATTTCGGTGATAAACCATTGCTCCCTTTGTCTCATTCAAACTACCCCGCAAGGCTTTGATACAAGAGAACAACATCCAACACATTACCCCAGCCATGATCCAGCTACCCAGCAGCAGTGTCAAGATGACCACGTTTATTGTTCCTAGCGCCCCAGAGGATCCACAACGACTGTGCTTGGGACCTACCAGTGTAGTTTTTAAGTTTGTGTCATTAAGAACAAATTCGACTACCTGTACACCCTCAAGACTTACTGTCTCTTGGATTCTCTCATCCAAGTCAACGCCGTGTCCTCTGAAAGCGTCCACAATCTCGAGTTCCGTTTCATACAGTTCTGACTCCAGGTGATACAGTGCTAAATCGTTGAGATGCACTATCGCTCCTTCAGGAACTTGTAGAAAAACTGTTTGGTTGGGTAGCTGCACTTCGGTAGCTGTATCATGCCTGTCATATGTTATTGTAACCATTAACTGTGGTGTGCTGACCAGCCATTTCTTTCCCACCTGCTCAACCTGGGGTTCGTTAACCTCTCTTTTGCTCGTCACTGTGGCTTTACACTTTTCAGTGGCAGCCCCCTTTCTGATACCACACAACCTCTGAGTTGTGTCCCTAAGGAAAGGCTTACTTGGACATACCCAGTGGATATCCTTGGTTGACATACACAGTTCCAGGTTTGGAGCAAGATACAAATTTGGATCATCCTCCTGGTAAGCTACGAGCGGTGGGGTGGTCAACTTCACATGCATGTCCCCCCTCCAGAAGCCAACGTTCGATATGGACTTGAGTCTATAGATATCCTTGCCACTCACGATGGGAAGGTTCAACAGGAAACCTATTTCCTTGGCTTCGGGGTTGACATGTATAGGAATGGCACTGCCTAGACTGTATGCAAGATGTACCTGTAATGGCTGCACCATCTCAGAAGTGGTTGTCCTAAGTACTTCTTCTACTAAGGACAGTGGAACCAAGTAAGTTGGAATCTGTCCCATGGCTAGGCTAGTTATCGTGGCACTAAGCTCCCTAAGCAAATCCTGCATCAGCATCCTGACCTGTTGCACGTAAGCATAATCCCACTGTAACACGTCGACAATCCTGCCCACGGTGTGGAGGGTGTTATTTAACACTGCTGCATGAAGGTTTACTGCTAATATTGTGCCCTGTAAGGTTTTCCCTAGGCCTTCCAGCCGCTGCTGCTGTTGATACAGCCTGTCCTGAATTTCTGGCATTTCCTTAAGTAACCCAGACACCTGCCTTCTCAGGGTGGTCAGGGTGACAGTGTTAGCAGCAAACAGACCAGCTGAAAATAGCGAGCCCACGGCGGAGGCCGCAGCAATCAGACCCCCCAAGAACCTTTTGGGGCGGCTGAGGCCTGTCATCTCCTCCTGGCTGACTGTTGCCTTTCTCAGCTGGCGGAGCATGTGTATAGTGTCTAGCTGGGCATGCCATACAGCATCCTTAGCCCACTGCCTGCCATGATGGGACACCCTACTGTTCATGTTGATGTGCTTCCGAAACACATCACCTGGGTCCAGCCGCACATACACTCGCTGAGTATATGTTCTGCAATTTGTTAACAACAATCCGGGAGCGTCCTGCAGGACTATGCCGGTAGGAGGACCGGGTTCCACAACTTCAAGGGGCTGTGTCGAGGCGATCCACAGCACTGTCAGGACCAGCCGTGGCAGTTTTAGGATTCCCATTCTGGAACATAGATGAGGCACATGGTACAGTTCCACTATAATTTTGAATATATTTTCCTAGGAGGACCTACACTACAATACCTAACTACCTGCAGCTACAAAGGGGCACCCCCCTCTTGATCGGGTTTAGATTTTTAACCCTATTCTGTGTCCTCCGGCGCCATTTGAGGTGGGCGATACAACCGGAGGTGGTTGCGATGCACCCACTTATAGACCAGAGATTGTCTTCCTTTTTCAATCCGAATTCGATAAGCTACCGGTGATACCTTATCGACAATCTCGTGGGGTCCTGTCCAACTGGGTAAGAACTTCCGGGCCACCCCTGCGGGTTTGGCAAATTGGAAGTACAGGACCTTGTCTCCTACTTGGAGTTCCTGGTTAACTGCCTTTCGGTCATAGTATGCTTTCCTACCCTCTGCACTCCTTCCCAGATTGTTCTGGGCAAAAGCAAAGGTTGCCTGCAGATGTGCTCGCAGGTCTGACACATACTGATGGGCCGTAGCAGCCCCCGTTGTGCTCAGGTCCTCCACCCCATAAAGACAGTGTAGGGGAAGAGTCATCTTCCGACCTGTCATCATCTCAAAAGGTGGGACCCCCGTAGAGCAATGGGGCGTGGCTCGGATGGCCATCAGAACCAGGGGCAGCTTAATGTCCCAGTCCCTACTGCTGGTGGAGACAAACTTTTTGAGCATACTAACCACCGTTCGGTTTGCCCTTTCTGCCTGGCCCGAGGATTGAGGGTGGTAGGAGATATGCAACTGGGCCTTGACCCCAAGCATATTCCACAGGGTTGCCATTACTGTAGCTGTGAAATGGGTTCCCCGATCCGAGTCCACGGTCAGGGGGAGTCCCCATCGACTGAACACATGGTTCACCAACAGCACTGCAGTTGTCTCTGCCGTGTCGTTGGGCGCTGGGAGGCACTCAATCCATTTTGTGAATGCACACGTAACCGTGAGGAAATATTTGTTCCCTCTGGATGACCTCACCAGCGGCCCCACCCAATCCATTTGTAGATTGGACC
Source organism: Atractosteus spatula (assembly GCF_055471065.1). Taxonomy (NCBI): domain Eukaryota; kingdom Metazoa; phylum Chordata; class Actinopteri; order Semionotiformes; family Lepisosteidae; genus Atractosteus; species Atractosteus spatula. The sequence goes on from NC_142729.1 coordinate 11,906,588, forward strand.
AGGGGAATGTCATGCCCTTTTTCTGGAGTGGTGCACGGTGCAAGGGCCGTGATGGTTGGAACTGGCTACACGTCAGACACCCCTTTACATACGCGGCGATGTCTTGGCCCATGTGAGGCCAGAATGCCACCTGCTGGATAGTGTCGTATGTGGCCTTGATTCCCCGGTGACCCCCACAGGGCTCGTCATGAGCGTGTTGGATCATGACCCCCCGATGGCAGCGGGGAACTACCCACTTTGGGACACCTTGTGCAACTGGTACACAAACCAACAACCCCTTTATAATTTTTAGGTTGTCTTTCACCTCTGCCAGCTCCTTCAGCTCTGGAGACTGGCTCAGCACCTGCTCCGAAAGAGGTTGACGCACTGGGTCAACGATATGCTGATACATTAGCCCAATTGCTGGGTCCTGTTTCTGCATTTCCGCAAGATCGGTGTTAAAACCCTGTGACCCAAGCACTACAGATTGAGGGTCAGCTCCGACATCCTGTCTAGCCCTGCTTCGGGTGACCGCCTTGACCTCAGCCACGGTTTCTGGGGGTAGCCATTCCTGCTGGAACTGCCAGGGTTCACCCTCTAAGGCGCCAGACTTAGCCAGCCGGTCGGCCTCATCATTCCCGTCTTTGTCGGGTCCCTTCACCTGGGAGTGTCCCTTTACCTGGGAGTGTCCCTTTACCTTCCTCCAGTAAACCATCATTCCAGCCTCGGTCGTGAGCTTGTCACTGGCCAGGAACAACTCTTTGTTCTTTACTTCCTTGCCCCGGGCATTTTTCATGCCGTTACCCTTCCAATACGGAAGGTGGGACACGAAGCTATGTCGGGCGTAGTTCGAGTCACTACAGATGACAAATTGTTTAAGGCCATTTGTCAGGGCCTGCTGGAGGGTGATCAGCACCCCAGCTACTTCCGCATACTGACTAGTCTTTGGTCCTAGCTTATAGCGGGTCGGCCCACAGGGAGTATTGTCTTGCCAGACTACTCCTACCCCTGCTAGCACCTGCTGTTCGTGGCGAAAAGAGCAACCGTCAACATAGGCCATGGGTAAGCCCTGGCCCACGTTTTCATCGTAGTACCGGTGATTGTTCGGTAGCTCAGCAGCGGGAATTGTTTCTGGAGCTTCCATGTCAGTGTCACAACCGTGACACACTTGGCCCAAAGCCAGGCCCTGTCCCAGGTACATTTTCTTGCTCTGTGCATAACGTACCTCTATCTCATAGCCTTGTAGGGCCATCATCCATGCCACAATCCTGCTATTTGACACCCTGCCCGCTTTCAGTCTCTGGCTATGCAGGAATGTCACAGGTTGGTGGCAGGTTTCGATGATGATCTTTTGTCCCCCTACATAACTACGGAAGTGTTCTACCGACAAGACCGTAGACAACAGGGCCTTCTCGCAGTCCAAGAACTTTTGCTCCACTGAGCTCAGGGCTCGACTGGCATACGCCACCACCCTTCGCTCTTGGTCATATTCCTGACTCAGAGCAGCCCCAAGGCAGTGCTCTGAGAACCCTGCTTCAAGGTAGAAGACCTTATTTTTGTCAGGGTAGGCCAAGCACGGCGCACTACCGAGTCTGCGCTTCAGCTCCATTACAGCCTGTTCTGAGGAAGGTCCCCACTCAAAGGGCACGTCTTTCTGCAACAGCTTGTGGAGGGGCCTTGCTATTTCAGCGTAATCCTCAATGAACTGCCGGGAATAATTACATACTCCCAGAAAGCTGCGCAGTTCAGACAGGTTAGTGGGCGACTTCATATTCTGGATAGCTTGGACTCTGCTGGACTGTGGCTGTATGCCTTGGGCTCCAACCAATAGTCCCACGTACTCCACTTGGGTCCTACACCACTGTCCCTTAGCCAGAGACAGTTTGGCCCCTGCACGGGAGAGCTGGGTCAACACATGCCTGATCTCGGCCATGTGTTCTTCCCAGGTCTGACTCCGCATCAGAATATCGTCCACATAGACCAAGTTGCCCCTGGCGGCTGCATCACTCATGGCTTTGTGCAGAAATATGTTGAACTCCGCTGGGGAGTTGGAATACCCAAAGGGGCATCGATTCCAGGTGAACTGCCTGTTTCCAAAGGAAAAGGCCAGTTTGTACTGGTCTGTCGGTTCTACCTTAAGGGTCCAGAACCCATTGGCCACATCCACTGTGGTGAAATATTTCGCTGTTGTCACCTTGGCTAACTCCTGATCTAGGTAGATCATTGGCCATCGTGACAAAGGAACCTGTTTATTCAGCTGCCGGTAGTCAATGGTCAGACGCCACTTACCATTGGGTTTCAGCACCGGCCACAGTGGGGAGTTATAAGTGGAGTTACACTCCCTTATGATCTGACGCTCTAGTAGAGCATCCAACGTCTGCTTTATGGACTCGTATGCCGTGAGGGGAATGCGATACTGCCTGACATAGGTTGGGCGGGCGCCAGGGGCCGTAGGAATGCGCACTGTGTGCAAATCCGTCACCCCGCAGTCATAGGCGTCCCGTGCAAACACTTCCTGGAAATCCTGGAAGATCTGACGCAGCTGCTGACGCTGGCTTTCCGTTTCCAGGGCATCTGCCTTACCAACCTGTTCCTGTACCTGCTCTAGGAACCCCGCTTTTGACGGCATGGCGGTGTCCCGGGTCGCACTCTCGGCTGAGTGGTCCGTCGGAACCCCTGCGTGTACTGTATACACAACCATCTCATCCTTATCGCTAAGGTCCACTCTGCACACTTCCTGGTTGCAGAATCCCTCTATTGGCATAATTGCAATCATCCGCCGGGGGTAGGTGTAATACACCTGCTCGGTTCCCCCCTCCCTGGCCAAGGGACCAGGGAGCTGCCCCAGTACTGGGATGGCCAGTTCGAAATCATAGAAACCATTGTCAATTACCAGTCCCATGTCAGTGCGAGCAGGGATTTTGACATCTTGTTTTGCTATGTTTTGCACCAACAGGCAGGTGGCTCGGCCATTCCTTTCCAGTCTGGGGGTACCACAGACTGCTAGGTTCAGTCTGATAAACTGAGCTGATGGTTGGAAGAAAACCATCTCAGCATCCATTCTCTGTCCCTTCTTTAGGACAAGGCGTACCGGAAACCCTGCTGTTGACGCAGGAACGATCAGGTCCGATTCGTTTACTACCTGGCAGGCCTGAGGAATCGTCTGACCTGACCGAATGTTCTCGGGGTCGCCGCTTAGAGAGTGGGCATCTGGGTTCACCCGTGTCCACAGCACACTGTTTACTGTGTCCAGTTGGGCGCCCAGTCGAACCAACAGGTCTGCACCAATACAGACCGAATGGGTCAGCTGAGGTGCTACCTGGAAGTAGTGAGCAAACTTCCTTTTTCCGATGGAGATGGAAGCTGCACAGCTTCCTTTGCTCCAAATAGACCTATGAGGTGGGGGTGCCCACCACAGAACCTGTGATTGCGTCACCAGGGTCACCTGACGGCTTCGCGACAGGTCCTCGAACAGAACTTCACTGATTATGGACTTCTCAGAGCTGAGGCTCTGCACTTCTGCCACCTGGACCCCTCCCACCACCATGGGGTGGTAGTCCTGGTCCCCCTGAGGTACCAGGGCGCACAGAAAGGACTCCCATTCATTACCGGACAGGGAGATCCACTCTTCTTCAGGGATGAAAAAGGGGTGTGCTTTACCTGGCGGGTCAAGCAGCTGCTCGGAGCACTGCTCCTGTAGTTGGGAGACCGTGGGAGTGCTGGCCTGGGCAGGACTTCCCTGTAGTTTTGGAAAGCAAGAAGAGACATTTATTTCTCGTCCAGAGGAACCAGGAGGATCCTCCAACTCAGCTATAGTGTTCAGTGGGCACTGTGTGATCACAGCATAACCACTGAACCCCCCTTTTTGCTGTACGACAGGCTTAGGGTTTTTGACCTGAGCCCACAATTTTCCACGCTGGCAGTCCACCAGAGGCTCCAGCCTGTCAAGCAGGTCTTGGCCAATGAGTAGTGGCTCTGTTTTAAACCTAGAGATGTAAACAGGATGCACCACGTTCATTGGCCCGAACCTAAGTGCCACCCACACTCGGTGTGTGATCCTGGCATGATCCTGGGTATAGCTGGAAATATCTATCTTACACGGTTCTACCTTAAGTCTGATGCCTTTTCCTTTCGCTACTCGTTTGAGCTCGCTGAGTAGATCGGCTGACATCAAACTAATTTCAGCCCCAGTGTCAATCAGTGCTTCTCTATCTAAGACGTTTTCAAGAGAAACCTTGATATAAATACGCCTTGCTTTGCCTTTCTGGCTGAGATTCCCTAAGAATTGTTGGAAGCCTGCCTTTTCTTTGACTTCAGGGGCGGGGTCAGCGCCCAACTCAGAGTCACAGCCTTCTTCCAGGCAGGAACCCTCCCACCCAATCAGATAGACTGAGGGAGGGGTTTGGGATGGATCCCCGCCTCCTCCAGTGAGAAGGGGCGTGGTCCCCCTAAGCTCATTCACGCTTCCGGCATTCGGTGCGGAAGGTTTACCCTGTCCTGATCTCTCAAGCAGGGCTTGTTCAAGCCTGGCCAGGCGGGTTGCAGTCGACTCCCTTCGTCCAGCCTTCTGATAGGCTCTGCCTGTGCCCTTGCCTTCCCCGTAGCGCTCACGGCGGCTCTGACGCTTAGTGCGGTCCTGCCTGCCTATTTTGCGCCGGGGCTTAGCGGGCTCAGGAACCTCAGCTCCCTCGAGCTGAGGCGAGTCGTCAACCCTGCTGGCTTTAGTGGCGAACACGGCCGTTTTAGCAGGTTTTCGCTCTGAGGAAGCAGAGACTTCAGCTCCCCAGGCTTTTTGAGCCAACCTTCTAATGTCAGCCATTTTCATCGCTTTTGCATCAGTGTGCATCACAATCATTTTCCTGATTGAGGGATGCAGATTAGCAATGAATAAACCTTTGAAATTCACGTTCTCTTCGCAACCCTCTTCATTCCGCCCTGCAAAATAAGTGCGCCTAAGCCTCTCATAATAGTCGCGAGGGGCTTCAGCTTTTTCGTGCTTAATATGGTGCGCAGCGGCCACGGCAGCTATGGGATCGATAAAAGCCGAAAATTCTCCGATCATTGCCTGACACAGCTCCTCAAAGCTATTACAGACCTCCGGTCCTTGTCTAGCCATCCACTCGTGGACCGCTCGGCTAGTAGTTTTCCTTACTAACATAGCCTTTTCCTGTTCGGACGCCCCGGGCATAAACTGCAAAGTATATCTCAGCTCATCGATGTAGGTTTCCACATTATTCCCTGACACTGACGGGTCAAACCTTTCTACATCTTTGGCTAACTGCCTCAGGGAGTGGAGGTTAATTTTTACGGTTTCTCCGCGGGCAGGGGGACGGCCGTGATCAGGAGCAGGGGGTCCACGCCTGAATTGCATCGCCCTTGCGTCTCGCGCAGGACTCGGCGATCTCCCCCATGCCGATTCGACCACAGACCCTGGCCGGGAGAAACCTCCTCCCGGCGCGCTGGGTGAGCGCTCCGGGCTGCTAGGTGGGCTGGCATGCAAGTGGAATCTAGCCTGTTTTGCTTCCAGTACGGCAGCATCTAACTCCTTTTGCCTTTCCTGGCTGAGATCATTTAAACGCTCAATTTCTTTTTCTTTTTCTTTCAAGCTCGCTTCCAGGTCTCTCCTAGCTACCTCAGCCGCAGTTTCTCTAGCAGACAGGTCATCTAATTTACCTAAAACTTCCCTGAGTCTGTCTTCACTTTCCTCATTTTTCACTCTCTTTTCTCTGATTATATCCAACAACTCAACTCGCTCCGCCTTATATCTTTCTAGCTTTCCCTGAAGCTTTTGAAACTTTGTCAGCTCGGACAAAGACAGTTCCAGCTGTTTAGCTAGATTTAAGGCGAAACTCGATAGGACCTGAACTGCGTTCACGGACCCTCCTGTGTTAAGCTGGTTCGCTACCTTAGCTACTAAATCTACTTGCAGCTTCTCAATATCATCAAAGTTCAACTTTTCGATACCGCTCCAGTAACCAGGATTGTCGTCGCTAGAAATAGTACTTATAAGCGACTCCACTTCAGACATTTTAGCAGCCATTGTCATTACGTCAGAGAAACTTTAAGAGTATTACTTTTTTCTTTTACCAAAATACAGTATGGAATCTAAACACCCGAGCAGATGGATTTCCAATCAGCACACGTTACACTAAACGCTAGAAAACAGGGGGATTTCTTTACGCAGTTATCAGCACACCCGGTATTCGCGTATAGAAGCCGCGGTGCTGTGCTGAACTTAAACTCACAGCAATATCAGTTATTCTGTGCGATTGATTCTCATTTCATTCTTAACCGCCCACCCAGGGACGCCATTAAATGTAGTGGTTTGATGGGTTTACTGAGACAATTATCAATTGTAGCAGTAACCACGAGGTTGTTCGTTGGGGCTTTTAGAAAATCAATCGTCAGAACAACTAACAACGCACACACACGGGTTCAATACACGAGATACATTTATTAATATAAACTGTGCACCAAACATATACTAGTCTGCCTGGATACGAGCGGCAGACCTTACTGTGAGGGTTATCAATATACAAGGTATATAATCTCGAAGAGATGCAAACACAAAGAGATACACAACAGAGAATATATGTCAATATATATCGTTCGGTTACCAAATCGCTAATCAGTGTTATTACCCACTGTTACTCTAAACTCGGAAGTAAATACATTACTCATGAATTAAATTGATAACAACTTGTGTTGAGGTACAATTAAATTCTCGAGACGCAATGTAGAACATGGGGTTTACTTATCCACTGTGTTTGGATTTGGAATTTCCCGGCACGAACACCAAACCAGCTGACAGGCTCCGTTGCAGCCTCTGTTGCAGCGGTTGTCCAATGGGCGTTGTGTCGGCGTCCTCTGGCTACCGGCCAACCAGTCGAGGTGCAGCTCGGAGTAGGACGGGCGGAGGAATCTAACTGCGGCGCGCAGGGCAGTCGTTGCTCCGAGGGGATCTACCAGCAGTCCGGCTGGCTAGTAGAAAGTCTCTATGCACAGAGTGTGACCGCGAGTCCTCACAAGTCACTCTTTTGCCTGGGAAGAAACTGGTTCGTTCCCGGTCCAGCGCTGCTTCTGAATAAGCTATTCAGGTTGTCGACGAGGGTCCAACTGTAGGCTGCCGTTGATCAAGCGGAGCATTCACGTTGGTAGAATTCTGAGTACGTACGGGATCCTCGGCCTTGCGCTTAGGACAAAGTCCAAGTCCTTTTGCAGACAACAGCAGTTGTCACGTGATTGTCTCTGAGGATGCGCGAAAATGGCCAAGGAGAGCTCAGAACTGAGCTTGCACTCCCTTTTTGATCAAGACCCAGATGTGTGCTGATTGGTTGAGAGTTTGGCGGGCATTGGAGACCCACGTGGTATTACCAGTCCCTGATTGGTTGGTCAAGGTGAGATATAAGTCACTTAGTCTTGACACTCAGCAATGCAGTCCAGATGTCCATTCAGCACTCCCTAGACAGATAGGCGCCAGTAGATGACCATTGATCATGATGGCCAGACTTAGCTACTTGCATCCCCGTCTGGGAGCTTGCTTCTTATCAAAAGGAAAACATCTTAAATCAGCTTGCCTGAATTCTTTCTCTGTGGTTGCACCACAGAGATGGAGGGTGAGATGGGGCCTCCTTTAGGAGCATACCAACGCTTAATTCTGTCTTATTAACAAGCATTGCCACTACACTATATAGAAACCTATGCCCTCAGGCCACGGACATGGAGCGACCTGGTGCTAGGCGAGTCTCAAGAAATTCTAAACCTCAATGCTGTGTGAGGAGGAAAGTGTGACCCAGAAATATATAGCCCCAGACAAAGACACAGCGGATGGACAAGCAAAGTACAGGGAACTAGGGACAGGACAGAGTAGGAGCGCCCTCCAGATGTAGAGGGCATGACAATATCAGGACACAATGTTGTGTTGCAGATTTCCCTAGGGGGATTGGAGCTGCCTGACAAGTCCACCTCCATTTTCATTAATATTTAATTTATACGGCTCTTCTCTTGACACTCAAAGAACTTTACAGGGAATGGGGACTCCCCTCCACTGCCACCAAAGTGTAGCCTCACCTGGATGATGCAACAGCAGCCAAAGTGTCCCAGGAGGAGGCCATGATGAGTAGAGGACATGGGAAATTTAGGTAGGATGCCAGGGGTAACACCCCTACTCTTTTCAATAAACACGCTGAGATTTTTAATGACCATAGAGAGTCAGCACCTTGTTAAGGTCTCATCCGAAGAACGGCTCCTTTGTACAGTATATGTTGACTGTCACTATACTGGGGCATTAGGACCCACACAGACCACAGAGTTAGCTCCCCCTACTGGTCCAATTATCACCTTTCCAGCAGTAACCTTCTTCTCTTCCAGGAGTTACAGGGTGATATAGCTGATATACTGTATCTCAGACTGTGTCTAAGTGTACATAATGTAAACCCAGAGAGCAGTGTGTGCCTAAATGTTTCTGATGTAAACCCAGAGATCAGTATTTGTATGATCTTAGAGCTTAGAGCTGACAATGCTAATGGTGGTGCCCACTACGTTCAAAACTGGCCAATTAACTTCAATAGCTAGTTAACTGTAGTATAAGTGGAACGATGGTTTGTGACATAGAGTCCCTAGTTGGCAATAGGAAACTGTGGAGAGACTGTAGTTATAGGACTAAACCACTTGGGGTCGCAAGTGAAGGGTTGACAGGGGTGGATGAGGTTCTCAGCTGAGTGTGGTCAGCAGAGTAAGGCTGATGAATCTCTAAAGAGGTCTGAGGCACAGACCTTTATAAACATGCTCTTTTCACGACAATGATAGACAGAGTCAGTCTGGACATGAGTATTTTTGACAGCTTCTGTGTTGAAAGAACTAAAAATCAATTATGCAATCTCACGTTTTAGAGAATTCAGCCCTTAGCCAGCCAAGGGAAGACAGATCGAACCTCTGTCTGAGTCATAAACTGTGCAGCCCTAATTAAACAAAAAGCCTGTATTTACTGTAAGTGTTTAGCTTAAGTAAAATGTGATTTTAAGTAATAGCTGTTTATTAATATTCCAATAGCTGTAGAATATGAAATACAAACTGTGTATTTGCAAACTTCAGTCTCTGTTAAACATGGTATCACCTCCACCAGTAATGTGTCTAAACACACAGAGCCAAGTGCTGATTTAACCAAACTCTCAACACCCCAATCCATTCATGCTATGCTGAATGGAAAAAGGTTTCAGCTGATTGTGTCTCATTCTCATTTCCTTATAGAGCTGCTCTCTGTCTAGTCCTGTGGTTCTGGGAGTGTTCATGCTAAACTGTTAATCTTTTTCTGTCACAACAAACACCACCAAGCCTGTGTTTCCAGCACTGACTGGCTACAAGTGATGCTAAAGCCAGGAAGACAATTTGCATAGAAAAGACACTTTGCATTGGCAGTACATGCTCTGGGAGTGTTTATAGCCCTGTGAGTTTAACACTTCAAGACTGAGAGCTGCCCTTCAGGGAAACACAACCCACAGCAACAATGACCTTCATCACTATTTTCATCTGGACACTCCTAGTCTCTGCTCGAGGTAGGAATGGGTCTGAAATATTTGATGAACGTAGTTTACAACTATAGGTAAAAATGAAATGTTTTGTATAAAACAGGAAATCAATTAAATTTTTTAATGATATTTTAATGATATTTACTACTTTCTCATTTGCAGAATCCAGAGGACAGGTAACTGTGACTCAGACTCCAGCAATGAAATCTGTTTTCCCTGGACAGACAGTCACTGTGAACTGTAAGGCCAGTGCAGCACTATACAACAACAGATTCCTAGCCTGGTACCAAAAGAAAGTTGGAGAAACTAATAAATTCCTGATTTATGCAGCAACTATGTCAGACTGGGATCCCAGAGCGTTTCAGTGGCAGTGGATCTGGGACTGACTTCACTCTGACCATCACAGGAGTCCAGGCTGTTATTAATACTATAGTAATATCTTCGGTAAAGGCTTTTATGCATAAAATATTTCTGCATCATTAAAATATTTATGATAAAGGTAGGTTGTGCACTTTTGTCCAACTGAGCAATCGTACTTTCATAAAATATACCAACTTCTTAATGACTGATGATTAACATGCTGTAATACACAGTTTAAATTTAAAAGCTTAAATGCTGTACATGAGAGGTTAAGCTGTATTGGCTCCACCTGGCGGTTTTACAAGGTGATTCCAGATACTTTCCGGCATGACGTTAAATGATGCGATACACCGGGTGATACCGCATTTTGATGCGACACGCCACCGAGGTATACCACGAAATACCCCACCCGTTTTGAATGGCTGCATCTGTATATTCTCATGTACGGTTAGAATGTGTTCATTGTCTTCCAATGAAAGACAAGTTCCTTTTCGCCGAAGTCGGGAGACATTAGAAGCTTGCCACACCCGGACTGTTAAACCAACGCATTAGCACGGTAAAGCTATCCCATTGAGGAGCCGGGCAATAATTGTTGCGTTCCTTGATTTTCTGATCTGCAAGGCCATTTGGCTGCAGCAAATGTGAATTCTGTCTGGCATTGCCAGATTGTGAAAAAATAAAAGTATTTAAATCAAGATATGGGTATACAGGTACAGACTTCAAGCTGCACCACTGAATCGCTTTGGTAAGGAGACGGACTGTGGCCAAATCATGAAGACTCTCTCACACCAAATAATGAAGATGAAAAGAAACGGGAAGTCAACACGAGACATTGTACAGTATTTGCGTTAGTCTGACATCGATAAGAAGAGTGCGCAGAAGGCTTGGATGGAGATACAAAAAAAACAACACATGCCCCATTATAAGGGTAAAAAACAAAGAGGAAAGACTCAAACAAGTGCTCCAATGGATTGAACAGGGGGAGACATTTCATGATGTACTTTTCACCGATGAAACAACAGTTGCTCTGGAACAGTTTTCAACAATGTCATTTTGTAAAAAGGGGAGAGATGTGGATTGTTGACCGGGGCGGGAGACATTCGGGAATGTGAGTCTGATAAAGAATGAATAAAAGCATTTTATTAAAAACGCATTTGCGTTTGTCTGGGTGCTGACAAAGTAAAAAACAATTACTTTTTGACAATGAAAAACTGTGTGTGTCTCTGTCTCTCTCGTGTTTCGAAATCCTGTGGCTTTTGAAATTTACTGGGGGTGGACCACATCGGTAAAATTCGATGGGTCCAGAGGCAAAAGTGCCATGCTTTGCAATCTCCGAGAAACCATTAGTAGCATGGTGAATCGGAGAATCTCAACACTTACTTTGTGCGACTGGAAAAGAATTTGTGATCGAATCAACGAAATACTTCGAAGAAGGAGGCGCTCTTTTCCCCTAGTCTAACAGTATGTCCAGAAACAAAACATTCCTGTTAAACAAGAGGAATGTAAAAAACAAAATGGTACAAAAGTAAAAAAAACAATTTCTTTTTCACAGTGAAAACCGGTGTGTGTGTCTCTCTCTCTCTGCTGGCGCATGGGTGTGGTGGGGTGCTGTGCCAGCAGTACAAAAAATTAAAGTGTCCCATTCCATTCAATGGGTGTCTGAGTCGCTGTGTTCCAATGTCATCGAGCTAAAGCCAGCACAAAGCAAGAACTGATCAATGCGATTTACAAATTCTGGGAGAAATAACTGACCGAACAAAATTGCAACCATTTTATTAACAGGCTGTTTCGTGTTCTTCCTAGGATTGTTGAGTGGGGCGGGGCGGGGCGGGGCGGGGGGGGACATTCGGGAATGTGAGTCTGATTAAGAATGAATAAAGCATTTTATTTAAAACGCGTTTGCGTTTGTCTGGGTGCTGACAAATTAAAAAACAATTACTTTTTGACAATGAAAAGCTGTGTCTCTCTCTCTCCGCTGGCATTTGTAATTTAATTAATTAATTGCTTACACTAATATAGCACTTTATCTGGACACTCCACTCAAAGCGTAATCATTTTTATTTTTAAATACATTTTAGCAAAGTCATGTACCATAAAAGTATGGTAATTAATACTTTCGCTGGAGTTTAAATAAAGTCGATGTTTTCTCTTTTTGGCTAGACTTTACTATCTAGCCATGAGATAAACAATAGTTTGTCATTAAACAACTTTATGTTTATTAATCTTCCTTGTTATGCACAGTGAGAATGATAATGTAATGAGAATTAATTTAATCAGAGTGCTCATAAATTGTGCTAGGAAGAAAACAGATAGGTGTTCTGAAAGGTCATATATAAACAGGTTTTCGATGGAAAGAATGATAGTGTAACGATGACGGACACAAAAACTCAGGGGAGTTAAAAGCTGCCTTTCTTTTCTTCTCTGTCACCCACCGCCTGCCTGCCGGCAGTCCCGCGCCCCACCCAGAGAGATCTCTTTGATTAAATTAATTCCCATTACATTACCATTCCCACTGTGCATAACAAGGAAGATTAATAAACATAAGGTTGTTTAATGACAATCTATTGTATATCTCATGGCAATAAAGTCAAGTCTACCCTAAAAAAAGTCAAGTCTAAGTGTCACATGCTACTATTTGTGCATGAACATAGTCATACTGTTACATATTTCTTTAGATATGTGATTGCATGTTTTTTTTAAATCCCTGGCGGGACCGGGCATCCATAAGGATCAAGTTAAAGGTTTCATTGCGCTTTGACAGAAACCAAAGAGAAAAGAGAACAACTTTTTGTTTAAGAGAAGAGTCACAGGATGGGCTGGATTTGAACACACAATTTCTGGTTTACAAGGCAGGAACATAGACCACAGTACCACCAGCAAAGGTCACATGAGAAGCAGTGAAACAGCCCTACACATACAGAATCAACAGACGTTGTACAGCATGTACTACTGCGTTGCAGTATATGAATATAATTATATCGTTATTAATTTCTTTAGATATGCGATTCCATATTATATTAGCAGAAAAGCTTAAAACTACCACTTTTTATACCTGCTATTTCACATGTTAGTTAAAGACTTCGATGCTTAAAATGTTTAGGGAGAAATGGAATACTGGTGTGTATTTTTTCTTTAAAGTACCGATTCCTGGAATCTGACTGGCTGACACCCTTCTGAAGTGGTACCATAATCTCTGGTATACGGAAAAGAAAGCGTAGATAAAAAAGCTTGGATTCTCATGTATCTTATACAAGTATCTTTTAATACAGTCTTTGCTGTGCTCTTGAGGATCCTTGTGATATTTTGCGCTCTGGTTGAATGATGCGTTGCAGTTTAAATAATTTTCGTTGTTAGACATTATGAAACGTTCTGTTAAAAGCAAGGGAGTTTTTATTATTGTTATTGTTGTTATCAAAAATGACTTAGAATCGATCATGTTGTGATATTTTGAAATAAAAAAGTCAATTGATTGTCCATAATATTGCTATTCTATTTTTTCGAAGAAATCTTTGTTTAAGGAGAAGTCCAGCACCAGTTGGATTTGAACACACAACCCAACAGTTAGTAGTCAGACATGTAGACCAGTAGACTACAAGGGAAGTCACATGAAAGGAGAAGCGAAACAGCCCTACACAGCCCTGTCGCAGTACACTAATCATAACGTTATTAAATTCTTTAGATATGCGATTCCATATTATATTCCCTTTTAATCAAATTCAGGTCCTATTTAAGTGATTTCTTGATTGAGAACAGGTGTGGCAGTAATCAGGTTTCCTTGTGTTATCTTTGTCTAAAACTTCAATTTGTTTGACGATCTGAAACATTTCAGTGTGACAAACATGAAAAAAAAAAAGAAATCAGGAAGGGGTCAAACACTTTTTCACACCACTGTATATACAGTATATATTTTATTGAAGTTCAGTTTGTTTGTGTGCCTCTTCAGCCTGGACTCCTGTGATGGTCACTGCCACTGCCACTGAAATGCTCTGGGATCCCAGTCCGACGGGTAGTTGCAAGATAGATCAGGAGTTTAGGAGCTTTTCCAGCTTTCTGTTGGTACCAGCTGAGGCGATCATTATTGTACACTGCAGGACTGGTCTTACAGCTAACAGTGACTGTCTGTCCTGGAGCAGTCAATATTGTAGGAGCGTGGGTCACAAAAGTCTGTCCACTAGATTCTGAAGATGAAGAAAACATTGCAAAAAGTGGGAAAGTATTGAAAATACCAATTTATTCTGTAAATCAGTAATACATTATATGATAGACATACAGTATGAAAACAGAATAAATTAATAAGATATTTATTATGATGCTTTAATATTTTTTATTTTTAAATTAACATAAATCTTGATTTCATCTTCACATAATACAAAAATGTTTTAAATTCTATAAAATATCCAAACCCATTCCTACCCTGATCAGTGATGAGGAGTGTCCAGATAAATATGATGAAGAAAGTCATTGTTCCTGTGGGTTCTGTTACCATGAAGCACAGCTCTCAGTCTGGAAGTGTTAAACTCACAAGGCTATAAACACTCCCAGAAGTGTCTTCTATGCAAATTATCTTTCTGGGTTAGGCTGCATTAGTAGCCAGTCAGTGCTAGAAAAACAGGCTTGGTGCTGCGTGATGTGACAGAGCAAGATGAGCAGTTTAACATTAACACTCCCAGGACAGCAGGACTAGACAGAAAGCAGCTTTATAAGGAGCAGAGGATTATACACAATCAGCTGAGTCCAACTTGAATGGAGTGGAGTGTGGAGAGTCTGGTTAAAGCAGTACTTGGTTTTGTGTGTTCAGGTACAGCAGGATCAATAGTTGAACTAAAAACATATTTTACAGAGACTGAAGCATGCAAATGCACATATTAAAAACAGTCATGCAACCCACATTTTATATAAGTTTACACTGTCACAAATCCACTTATCAGCTATGTCCGCATTTCACCCAACATAGCTGGAATGGGGTGGAGTGCAGAAAATCTGGTTAAAACTGCACTTGGCTCTGTTTGTTCAGATGCAGCACAATTACTAACTGCACTGACTTAAACACTCTTAATACTTTTGGGGCAATACAAGAGAGGCAAAATGTTCAGTTCAGATCTGACAAAATACCTTGTTATATGTTTGTGGTCCCATGGGACATTCCTCACAGTGTTGAAGGAAAGACATGTTTTATCTATGGGGCTGGAGAGACACTGAAAACTTATTTTAATGTTCATGGGGAGTGTGCTCTCTCTTTGCATGACAGTCTTCTGTTCTTCTATATAACCGACAGTTGAAGGGGTCAGTCCTCTTTCTCAATTGTGTCTGTATTAAAACCTCAAACATTCAGACCCTCAGGTCTAAAGTTTCCAACTCCCTCCCTCTCCTCTTTCTATTCTCTCTTTATTTTTGTATCCAGGTTCCCAACTGGGGGGTAAGTGAAGCTCACTTCTCCAACATCAGGATTCAGGGCCAACATGAACAGTTTAGCATGAACACTCCCAGGACAGCAGGACTAGACAGAGAGCAGCTTTATAAGGAGCAGAGGATGAGATACAATCGGCCGAGCCCTTACTCCACTCAACACAGGTGGAATGGAGTAGAGAGTGGAGAGACTGGTTGAAACTGCCTTGCTAAGATATAGCAGGATTATTAATACCCAGTGAGTTTTAAAGGTTAAACGCACTACAGGAATTAAAACAAAAATTGAACCCAACTTTTTATTGAAGTAATTTTTTTATAGCAGAGGTTGAAATGTAGAAATGCACAGTTACAATGTGTTATGCGCCCTGATAAACCATCATATATTTAAGAATGATGTGTGTAATTATATTAATTCATTTTGGCATCTTTTACTAAAATCTGTTCTCTAGATCTTCTATACCTGGAATACCTGGAGTAGTGGTAGCAGTAGTTAGAACTCTTCTTAATCCTCATCTTCAGTCAATGTTACAGCTCTGCTTAGTGTGGGATTATAGGCACTGTAGCACTGGTGCTATGTATTTACTTGTACAAGCAGGCGCTGGAAGTGTTCCTCATACTGTGATAATTGAATAAACTTAACAATATGAATACTGAAGATTAATGGTGTATCTTACTCTAACCCTTGCTAATCATTGACTTTTAACTTCATGTACTGTAAGGGGTATACAGTATGATCACCAGCTATAATTCCAATGCATGCATATTTTGGACGAGTTGATCAGTATCATAGCATAGTCCTTTACATTAAAGAGATCATAGTAATGACTATGCAGTGGGTGTAAAGCCATGGATTCAGCAATTATTCATGATTATCATTGAAAAGTATTAGTGTGAATACATTATGTTCACCCTGGGCCTTTGGTGTCATTTTATTCTCAAAGTCCTTCTTATTGATCCTCTTGTGTATGTTTGAAACCAGCACTGGGGAAGTTAGACAACAGTTGTTAAAAAAATTAATTAATGAATTAAATTAATTACATTATATTAAATGAAAGGTGAGATTCACTTTACAAAACATCTTTTTGTTTCTGGGTTCATTCTATCCCACAGTCTGCACCCCAAGAAACCCTCAGAGATGATTCAGGTCAGGTACATGGGAATAAGCATTGAATATCTGTGTATTGAAAAGACAGAATAAAATCAGAATAAAATTTGAAAAAAAGTAAATTTTTGAAAATCTAAATTTTAAAAAATAAAGTTGCTTCATGAAACTCTGAAAAGTAAATAGGGAGCAGGAACTTGTTTGTCACATCGATTTATCAGCACAGCTCTTTTCCCGAGACAAGAAAGAAGAAAGTGAAGCTCCACTGGAACCCAGAGGTGAAGATTTGAAAATTGGGGAGGGGGGTTTAGGGAAAAATCAAAGCATGGTTTGAAACAGGGATGACCAACATCCACCCCGAACACAAGCTCCATGGCTTGGTAACCCAGACATTTAAGTTTCAAGGAGACTTTTTGCGGAGCAGCAGCAGCAAAGAGAGGACATTAGTTAGCCAATATGATAAAAATGACTTCTTTTTTGTTTTTTGTTTAGCACATTTGAACATTTTCAAAAACTGTCCAATCCCTAGTTTGTCAGGCATTTTTTTTCGCCGTGGGAGTGCTCCCACTTGTGCTGGTTTTAGTGCCTGCTGACTGGATATTACCCCAGCGCTTTGTCATTAAAATTGGGTTTCCAATAATGTGGAAGTGAACTCTTGTTTTCACGTCTACTATAACAGACATACTGTAATCTCCCTTGCTTTTAACCAAGCATATCATAATTTCTAAGAATGAAAATGATTTAAACTATGTGACACTATCATTCAACGAGAGCACAAAATATCACAAGGATCCTGCAGAGTGCAACAAAGACAGCAAAAAAAAGCCTATGCAATTGATTTGATTGACAGTTATTTATCAGTCAGCGCATTGATATTTCTTTATCACACAGTAAAATGTCAAAATTCCTTCCAAGGTGTGCGTATATCAGAGAATATAACACAGCTTCAAAAGTGTGTCAGCCAATTAGATTTCAGGACCGGAACTATCTTTCTTATAATTAGAATTAAGGTGCAATTAAAGATTTCTAATAATCTTTGTGTACCTTGACCATATAACCTGGTGCCTGCCTGTGTAAATACTCTACATAGGAATGTAGCTAAAAAGCTTGTTATCCTTATGATCTCAGCCTAAGAATGACCTGGTGGTTTTCACATGTGGGAAAGTAAGAGAGATGACTTTGTCTTCTGGATAACGATCCTTCCTACAACAGAGGCGATCTAAACTCCCATGATGGATGTCCACTGCTAGTGCCTGGATGTCTAGTTGAGAGCCATAGGTACATCTGGATCTGATCTTTAAAGTCACAGGGCACGTTCAATCACCCAAAGGAAGATCCACCGATGAGTGACCTTTAAGGTGGGCCCTAGTGGTAAAACCTGATGACATCTCAGACAATCACCAACTTCTGATGCGATACTACAAAACTGTAACTCAAGTCATTTTCCATTGGTTAACTCACTGACTCAATCTCTTCATCTAAACTGGCAAACTGAATTTTCAACCATGAGACTGCAAGCAGTCCGAGTCAGGACTTAAACTTTTCTCAGAGAAGCCAGACTGAGAGAGTGTGTCAGTAAAGTGCAGAATTCCAAGATATTCTTCCTGAAACAGAAGAAATATTCTGTTTGTAAACCCAACGCTATCTTCGACGATCAACAAAATCAGACAGCTAGACTCTTTGTCGACATCCAGAATATCCAAGCACACACTGAATATTAACTATAACACGGAATGACCTAAGTTCCTCTGTTGCCTACCTTGCAGATATCTAGAGGAAAAACTGTGCACAAACTGCTTTTAAAGACCAAAGTAAAATATCATTATTCACATCATAATTCTCAAGGGGTGTGCTATTATTCCAAACACACATTTGATGTTTAGTTCATGATAGTTAATGCATATTCACTTGTGTCTGAGAATATGAATATGATTTAGTTTTACGACACTGATACAACCTACGAGCTAGACTGTAAAACATTATCATCTCTGCATATTTTAACTCTGAAATTATTAACTCTTTTCTTTGTAATCCCCTTGTAATCAGTCATTCATATCACAGCAGATCATTTCTCAGATGTATTTTGTTACGCTTGTTTGTTATGCACGTATTGATAATACTGTATTAATAAACTGTATGTTGTATATTCGGAATTCCTGCATGAGATTGTAAATTATGATGTTTGATTGGTTTCTAAAAGTCGTCAAATTGTCACGGGAGCTGGTCCTGACTCCCAGGTAGTGCGTACTTTAGACCCTATGCAGACGCTATAATCCGGAAGTGACTGGAATAAGACCTCAAGGGAAACACAGCAAGAGCAGGACGGGATGACAGACGGGGGGGCGTGACGGCTGTGATCTGGTGACAAGTCCTAAGGCAGTCCAAAGGGGAAATCGGGTCACAGTCCAGGGTCCAGGAGCTGGGAGATCCAATCCGAGACAGACAAGATTAAAACCGGAATGGGATCTGGAACAGGAATAGTGACAGGGATTCAGGAGGATAAAAACAGTAATGAGGCCAGGTGCTCCGAGCCCTGGACTCAGCAGGTCAGGATGCCTGATGAAGCCTATGCCGTTGGGTCCCTCCATGATCCGCTGGTATGCGGGCTTCTGGGCGTACGCATTCCAATGCAGAGCGTGGAATAGTGGGAGTGCCAGGCTTTAAATAATAACAAGGAAAACATGGACAGCTGCACATAATGAACTAAAATAGGAAAGGGTCGGAGCGCCCTTTAGAGGAGGGATGACGATCGTGACACAAATCCTCTTGCAATTTGCTGTTACAATTTCTAATTGTAACAGCAAATGAAAACCCCCATCTCCACCAGTGTGTATCCCACCATGTGCCCGGTGCTTTGCAGGATAAGCTCTGGGCCACAGAAGCCCTAAATTGGACAAGCAATTATTGAAAGAACTTGAACTTGAACTTGAACTTGAACTTTATTGCCATATGTAACCGGTACTGGTACAATGGAATTCTTACTTACAGAAAGTCTCTCGATAGTTGTGATATGATGTGAAAAAGGTACAACGAAGGCCTGTTTACTTCTATTCTTTAACCTGTCACAATATATTGGTTTGGTTATTATCAGTTTTTACTTCAGCATGAGAAAAATATTTTATTTCCCTTCATCTTTTCCTCAGCACAGACATATCTGTGTGATCCTACAATTTAAATCTAAATGAATATTATAATATTTTAATTTCCAAGTTGTTGAGAACAGCTCTACTTGCCACCATTTCAGACTACTTCTAAACAAAAAGCTGAGCTCCTCCATGGGCTATGTCCTGTGTCTGTAACGAACAGTTCTTTCCGGACCCTATGCGTACGACACAATCTGACGGAGTGGGGAAACACTGGGAAACGTCATGCAGGAATACGGGGCTGAAGACAGGGGGTCGTGTCCAAGTTGCGCTGGTGCACGGGGGAGGTGTGGCCGAGGCGAAGAATCCCAAAGAGTAATCCTTAGAGTATCCAAAAACACACGAGAAAGTCCAAAACCAGAAGATCCATTAGAAGAAGGAATTAAAAACCATGAAGGCCGGGTCGGAACCGGCGGACGGGGAACAGGAACGGGAACAGGAACAGAGATTAAAACCTTAACGGGACCAGGCGCTTCCAGGTCCCGGACTCGCACGATATGGAAATCAGATGCAGAGCCCGGATGAGCGTCAGCGCCTGGCTTTTAAGGTGGGCTGGGAATAGGGAGCAGGTGCATAGAATAAAGTCTTAAGTGAAAGGGCTGGAGCACCCTTAAGGAGGGGGAACTATAATCGTGACAGTGTCATTACTTTCAGCCTCAGCTTCAGGTCGCAGCTGACCTGCTGAGGGAGTTATTTCTATGTGTGTAACACTGGAGGGAGAGACAGCTATTATTGAGCTCATGGTAACTCTGACAGTAACAATCTGTTGCATCTTCAGCCTGTACTCTTGTGATGGTCAGAGTGAAGTCAGTCCCAGATCCACTAACCCTGAAATGCTCTGGGAATCCAGACTGACAGGTAGTTGCTCCATAGATCAGGAGTTTAGGAGCTTCTTCAGCTTTCTGTCGATACCAGGCTAGTCTGTGCTTGGAGTCATAAACGTACACTGCTGTTCACCGGATTACGAAATAAAAAAAATCAAACAGCATATGGTAAAATATTTGAAACAATTCATTAAACACTTATTTACATAATTTAAACTTTCAGTGTTTTTTTTTGTTTTACACTTAATAATTAATTATTAGCACTTTAACTATACTGATTTCAGCACAAATGCTTCATTTGTGAACTGAGATAGATGAGTCAAACATCCTCTTATAGTTTGTAACATGTTTTTATGTTCTTCTGACTGTATCTAGAAGGAGCTGTTGTTATTTAACACTATACAGGCACTTACAGTAGCTAGTTATCTAGTTACCTGCATTTACATACTAGGAGACACAGTAGTGATACCTTCTAGTGCAGTTTTAGAGTCAGGGGCAGGAGCTAAGACTTCTCTGTCTCTGTCTGCAAGTCATGTAATTGAAAGACACTGCTGACTGCTAGTTTACTTTTAGATTATGTTTGTTTCTGTTTGCATACAGTAATCTTGCTGTATCTGAACACAAAGAGACAAGACTGTCAATTCCATGAGGAGTATAATCTTTGGTCTCTTCTGCCCAAAGTGAAAAAAGACCCTATGCGTAGTGGCGGAACAGGGTTTAGCCTGGGTTCAGCTGTCCAGGAAATGCTATATAGAAACCTATGCCCTCAGGCCACGGACATGGAGCGACCTGGTGCTAGGCGAGTCTCAAGAAATTCTAAACCTCAATGCTGTGTGAGGAGGAAAGTGTGACCCAGAAATATATAGCCCCAGACAAAGACACAGCGGATGGACAAGCAAAGTACAGGGAACTAGGGACAGGACAGAGTAGGAGCGCCCTCCAGATGTAGAGGGCATGACAATATCAGGACACAATGTTGTGTTGCAGATTTCCCTAGGGGGATTGGAGCTGCCTGACAAGGTCCACCTCCATTTTCATTAATATTTAATTTATACGGCTCTTCTCTTGACACTCAAAGAGCTTTACAGGGAATGGGGACTCCCCTCCACTGCCACCAAAGTGTAGCCTCACCTGGATGATGCAGCAGCAGCCAAAGTGTCCCAGGAGGAGGCCATGATGAGTAGAGGACATGGGAAATTTAGGTAGGATGCCAGGGGTAACACCCCTGCTCTTTTCAATAAACACGCTGAGATTTTTAATGACCATAGAGAGTCAGCACCTTGTTAAGGTCTCATCCGAAGAACGGCTCCTTTGTACAGTATATGTTGACTGTCACTATACTGGGGCATTAGGACCCACACAGACCACAGAGTTAGCTCCCCCTACTGGTCCAATTATCACCTTTCCAGCAGTAACCTTCTTCTCTTCCAGGAGTTACAGGGTGATATAGCTGATATACTGTATCTCAGACTGTGTCTAAGTGTACATAATGTAAACCCAGAGAGCAGTGTGTGCCTAAATGTTTCTGATGTAAACCCAGAGATCAGTATTTGTATGATCTTAGAGCTTAGAGCTGACAATGCTAATGGTGGTGCCCACTACGTTCAAAACTGGTCAATTAACTTCAATAGCTAGTTAACTATAGTATAAGTGGAACGATGGTTTGTGACATAGAGTCCCTAGTTGGCAATAGGAAACTGTGGAGAGACTGTAGTTATAGGACTAAACCACTTGGGGTCGCAAGTGAAGGGTTGACAGGGGTGGATGAGGTTCTCAGCTGAGTGTGGTCAGCAGAGTAAGGCTGATGAATCTCTAAAGAGGTCTGAGGCACAGACCTTTATAAACATGCTCTTTTCACGACAATGATAGACAGAGTAAGTCTGGACATGAGTATTTTTGACAGCTTCTGTGTTGAAAGCACTAAAAATCAATTATGCAATCTCACGTTTTAGAGAATTCAGCCCTTAGCCAGCCAAGGGAAGACAGATCGAACCTCTGTCTGAGTCATAAACTGTGCAGCCCTAATTAAACAAAAAGCCTGTATTTACTGTAAGTGTTTAGCTTAAGTAAAATGTGATTTTAAGTAATAGCTGTTTATTAATATTCCAATAGCTGTAGAATATGAAATACAAACTGTGTATTTGCAAACTTCAGTCTCTGTTAAACATGGTATCACCTCCACCAGTAATGTGTCTAAACACACAGAGCCAAGTGCTGATTTAACCAAACTCTCAACACCCCAATCCATTCATGCTATGCTGAATGGAAAAAGGTCTCAGCTGATTGTGTCTCATTCTCGTTTCCTTATAGAGCTGCTCTCTGTCTAGTCCTGCGGTTCTGGGAGTGTTCATGCTAAACTGTTAATCTTTTTCTGTCACAACAAACACCACCAAGCCTGTGTTTCCAGCACTGACTGGCTACAAGTGCTGCTAAAGCCAGGAAGACAATTTGCATAGAAAAGACACTTTGCATTGGCAGTACATGCTCTGGGAGTGTTTATAGCCCTGTGAGTTTAACACTTCAAGACTGAGAGCTGCCCTTCAGGGAAACACAACCCACAGCAACAATGACCTTCATCACTATTTTCATCTGGACACTCCTAGTCTCTGCTCGAGGTAGGAATGGGTCTGAAATATTTGATGAATGTAGTTTACAACTATAGGTAAAAATGAAATGTTTTGTATAAAACAGGAAATCAATTAAATTTTTTAACGATATTTTAATGATATTTACTACTTTCTCATTTGCAGAATCCAGAGGACAGGTAACTGTGACTCAGACTCCAGCAATGAAATCTGTTTTCCCTGGACAGACAGTCACTGTGAACTGTAAGACCAGTGCAGCACTATACAATAACAGATTCCTAGCCTGGTACCTAAAGAAAGTTGGAGAAACTAATAAATTCCTGATTTATGCAGCAACTATGTCAGACTGGGATCCAGAGCGTTTCAGTGGCAGTGGATCTGGGACTGACTTCACTCTGACCATCACAGGAGTCCAGGCTGTTATTAATACTACTAGTAATATCTTCGGTAAAGGCTTTTATGCATAAAATATTTCTGCATCATTAAAATATTTATGATAAAGGTAGGTTGTGCACTTTTGTCCAACTGAGCAATCGTACTTTCATAAAATATACCAACTTCTTAATGACTGATGATTAACATGCTGTAATACACAGTTTAAATTTAAAAGCTTAAATGCTGTACATGAGAGGTTAAGCTGTATTGGCTCCACCTGGCGGTTTTACAAGGTGATTCCGGATACTTTCCGGCATGACGTTAAATGATGCGATACACCGGGTGATACCGCGTTTTGATGCGACACGCCACCGAGGTATACCACGAAATACCCCACCCGTTTTGAATGGCTGCATCTGTATATTCTCATGTACGGTTAGAATGTGTTCATTGTCTTCCAATGAAAGACAAGTTCCTTTTCGCCGAAGTCGGGAGACATTAGAAGCTTGCCACACCCGGACTGTTAAACCAACGCATTAGCACGGTAAAGCTATCCCATTGAGGAGCCGGGCAATAATTGTTGCGTTCCTTGATTTTCTGATCTGCAAGGCCATTTGGCTGCAGCGAATGTGAATTCTGTCTGGCATTGCCAGATTGTGAAAAAATAAAAGTATTTAAATCAAGATATGGGTATACAGGTACAGACTTCAAGCTGCACCACTGAATGACTTTGGTAAGGAGACGGACTGTGGCCAAATCATGAAGACTCTCTCACACCAAATAATGAAGATGAAAAGAAACGGGAAGTCAACATGAGACATTGTACAGTATTTGCGTTAGTCTGACATCGATAAGAAGAGTGCGCAGAAGGCTTGGATGGAGATACAAAAAAAACAACACATGCCCCATTATAAGGGTAAAAAACAAAGAGGAAAGACTCAAACAAGTGCTCCAATGGATTGAACAGGGGGAGACATTTCATGATGTACTTTTCACCGATGAAACAACAGTTGCTCTGGAACAGTTTTCAACAATGTCATTTTGTAAAAAGGGAAGAGATGTGGATTGTTGACCGGGGCGGGAGACATTCGGGAATGTGAGTCTGATAAAGAATGAATAAAAGCATTTTATTAAAAACGCATTTGCGTTTGTCTGGGTGCTGACAAAGTAAAAAACAATTACTTTTTGACAATGAAAAACTGTGTGTGTCTCTGTCTCTCTCGTGTTTCGAAATCCTGTGGCTTTTGAAATTTACTGGGGGTGGACCACATCGGTAAATTTCGATGGGTCCAGAGGCAAAAGTGCCATGCTTTGCAATCTCCGAGAAACCATTAGTAGCATTGTGAATCGGAGAATCTCAACACTTACTTTGTGCGACTGGAAAAGAATTTGTGATCGAATCAACAAAATACTTCGAAGAAGGAGGCGCTCTTTTCTCCTAGTCTAACAGTATGTCGAGAAACAAAACATTCCTGTTAAACAAGAGGAATGTAAAAAACAAAATGGTACAAAAGTAAAAAATACAATTTCTTTTTGACAGTGAAAACCGGTGTGTGTGTGTCTCTCTCTCTCTGCTGGCGCATGGGTGTGGTGGGGTGCTGTGCCAGCCGTACAAAAAATTAAAGTGTCCCTTTCCATTCAATGGGTGTCTGAGTCGCTGTGTTCCAATGTCATCGAGCTAAAGCCAGCACAAAGCAAGAACTGATCAATGCGATTTACAAATTCTGGGAGAAATAACTGACCGAACAAAATTGCAACCATTTTATTAACAGGCTGTTTCGTGTTCTTCCTAGGATTGTTGAGTGGGGCGGGGCGGGGCGGGGCGGGGCGAGGGGGGACATTCGGGAATGTGAGTCTGATTAAGAATGAATAAAGCATTTTATTTAAAACGCATTTGCGTTTGTCTGGGTGCTGACAAATTAGAAAACAATTACTTTTTGACAATGAAAAGCTGTGTCTCTCTCTCTCTCTCTCTCTCTCCGCTGGCATTTGTAATTTAATTAATTAATTGCTTACACTAATATAGCACTTTATCTGGACACTCCACTCAAAGCGTAATCATTTTTATTTTTAAATACATTTTAGCAGAGTCATGTACCATAAAAGTATGGTAATTAATACTTTCGCTGGAGTTTAAATGAAGTCGATGTTTTCTCTTTTTGGCTAGACTTTACTATCTAGCCATGAGATAAACAATAGTTTGTCATTAAACAACTTTATGTTTATTAATCTTCCTTGTTATGCACAGTGAGAATGATAATGTAATGAGAATTAATTTAATCACAGAGTGCTCATAAATTGTGCTAGGAAGAAAACAGATAGGTGTTCTGAAAGGTCACATATAAACAGGTTTTCGATGGAAAGAATGATAGTGTAACGATGACGGACACAAAAACTCAGACTTGCGGAGTTAAAAGCTGCCTTTCTTTTCTTCTCTGTCACCCACCGCCTGCCTGCCGGCTGTCCCGCGCCCCACCCAGAGAGATCTCTTTGATTAAATTAATTCCCATTACATTACCATTCCCACTGTGCATAACAAGGAAGATTAATATACAGAAGGTTGTTTAATGACAATCTATTGTATATCTCATGGCAATAAAGTCAAGTCTACCCTAAAAAAAGTCAAGTCTAAGTGTCACATGCTACTCTTTGTGCATGAACATAGTCATACTGTTACATATTTCTTTAGATATGTGATTGCATGTTTTTTTTAAATCCCTGGCGGGACCGGGCATCCATAAGAATCAAGTTAAAGGTTTCATTGCGCTTTGACAGAAACCAAAGAGAAAAGAGAACAACTTTTTGTTTAAGAGAAGAGTCACAGGATGGGCTGGATTTGAACACACAATTTCTGGTTTACAAGGCAGGAACATAGACCACAGTACCACCAGCAAAGGTCACGTGAGAAGCAGTGAAACAGCCCTACACATACAGAATCAACAGACGTTGTACAGCATGTACTACTGCGTTGCAGTATATGAATATAATTATATCGTTATTAATGTCTTTAGATACGCGATTCCATATTATATTAGCAGAAAAGCTTAAAACTACCACTTTTTATACCTGCTATTTCACATGTTAGTTAAAGACTTCGATGCTTAAAATGTTTAGGGAGAAATGGAATACTGGTGTGTATTTTTTCTTTAAAGTACCGATTCCTGGAATCTGACTGGCTGACACCCTTCTGAAGTGGTACCATAATCTCTGGTATACGGAAAAGAAAGCGTAGATAAAAAAGCTTGGATTCTCATGTATCTTATACAAGTATCTTTTAATACAGTCTTTGCTGTGCTCTTGAGGATCCTTGTGATATTTTGCGCTCTGGTTGAATGATGCGTTGCAGTTTAAATAATTTTCGTTGTTAGACATTATGAAACGTTCTGTTAAAAGCAAGGGAGTTTTTATTATTGTTATTGTTGTTATCAAAAATGACTTAGAATCGATCATGTTGTGATATTTTGAAATAAAAAAGTCAATTGATTGTCCATAATATTGCTATTCTATTTTTTCGAAGAAATCCTTGTTTAAGGAGAAGTCCAGCACCAGTTGGATTTGAACACACAACCCAACAGTTAGTAGTCAGGCATGTAGACCAGTAGACTACAAGGGAAGTGACATGAAAGGAGAAGCGAAACAGCCCTACACAGCCCTGTCGCAGTACACTAATCATAACGTTATTAAATTCTTTAGATATGCGATTCCATATTATATTCCCTTTTAATCAAATTCAGGTCCTATTTAAGTGATTTCTTGATTGAGAACAGGTGTGGCAGTAATCAGGTTTCCTTGTGTTATCTTTGTCTAAAACTTCAATTTGTTTGACGATCTGAAACATTTCAGTGTGACAAACATGAAAAAAATAAGAAATCAGGAAGGGGTCAAACACTTTTTCACACCACTGTATATACAGTATATATTTTATTGAAGTTCAGTTTGTTTGTGTGCCTCTTCAGCCTGGACTCCTGTGATGGTCACTGCCACTGCCACTGAAATGCTCTGGGATCCCAGTCCGACGGGTAGTTGCAAGATAGATCAGGAGTTTAGGAGCTTTTCCAGCTTTCTGTTGGTACCAGCTGAGGCGATCATTATTGTACACTGCAGGACTGGTCTTACAGCTAACAGTGACTGTCTGTCCTGGAGCAGTCAATATTGTAGGAGCGTGGGTCACAAAAATCTGTCCACTAGATTCTGAAGATGAAGAAAACATTGCAAAAAGTGGGAAAGTATTGAAAATACCAATTTATTCTGTAAATCAGTAATACATTATATGATAGACATACAGTATGAAAACAGAATAAATTAATAAGATATTTATTATGATGCTTTAATATTTTTTATTTTTAAATTAACATAAATCTTGATTTCTTCTTCACATAATACAAAAATGTTTTAAATTCTATAAAATATCCAAACCCATTCCTACCCTGATCAGTGATGAGGAGTGTCCAGATAAATATGATGAAGAAAGTCATTGTTCCTGTGGGTTCTGTTACCATGAAGCACAGCTCTCAGTCTGGAAGTGTTAAACTCACAAGGCTATAAACACTCCCAGAAGTGTCTTCTATGCAAATTATCTTTCTGGGTTAGGCTGCATTAGTAGCCAGTCAGTGCTAGAAAAACAGGCTTGGTGCTGCGTGATGTGACAGAGCAAGATGAGCAGTTTAACATTAACACTCCCAGGACAGCAGGACTAGACAGAAAGCAGCTTTATAAGGAGCAGAGGATTATACACAATCAGCTGAGTCCAACTTGAATGGAGTGGAGTGTGGAGAGTCTGGTTAAAGCAGTACTTGGTTTTGTGTGTTCAGGTACAGCAGGATCAATAGTTGAACTAAAAACATATTTTACAGAGACTGAAGCATGCAAATGCACATATTAAAAACAGTCATGCAACTGTTTATATAAGTTTACACTGTCACAAATCCACTTATCAGCTATGTCCGCATTTCACCCAACATAGCTGGAATGGGGTGGAGTGCAGAAAATCTGGTTAAAACTGCACTTGGCTCTGTTTGTTCAGATGCAGCACAATTACTAACTGCACTGACTTAAACACTCTTAATACTTTTGGGGCAATACAAGAGAGGCAAAATGTTCAGTTCAGATCTGACAAAATACCTTGTTATATGTTTGTGGTCCCATGGGACATTCCTCACAGTGTTGAAGGAAAGACATGTTTTATCTATGGGGCTGGAGAGACACTGAAAACTTATTTTAATGTTCATGGGGAGTGTGCTCTCTCTTTGCATGACAGTCTTCTGTTCTTCTATATAACCGACAGTTGAAGGGGTCAGTCCTCTTTCTCAATTGTGTCTGTATTAAAACCTCAAACATTCAGACCCTCAGGTCTAAAGTTTCCAACTCCCTCCCTCTCCTCTTTCTATTCTCTCTTTATTTTTGTATCCAGGTTCCCAACTGGGGGGTAAGTGAAGCTCACTTCTCCAACATCAGGATTCAGGGCCAACATGAACAGTTTAGCATGAACACTCCCAGGACAGCAGGACTAGACAGAGAGCAGCTTTATAAGGAGCAGAGGATGAGATACAATCGGCCGAGCCCTTACTCCACTCAACACAGGTGGAATGGAGTAGAGAGTGGAGAGACTGGTTGAAACTGCCTTGCTAAGATATAGCAGGATTATTAATACCCAGTGAGTTTTAAAGGTTAAACGCACTACAGGAATTAAAACAAAAATTGAACCCAACTTTTTATTGAAGTAATTTTTTTATAGCAGAGGTTGAAATGTAGAAATGCACAGTTACAATGTGTTATGCGCCCTGATAAACCATCATATATTTAAGAATGATGTGTGTAATTATATTAATTCATTTTGGCATCTTTTACTAAAATCTGTTCTCTAGATCTTCTATACCTGGAATACCTGGAGTAGTGGTAGCAGTAGTTAGAACTCTTCTTAATCCTCATCTTCAGTCAATGTTACAGCTCTGCTTAGTGTGGGATTATAGGCACTGTAGCACTGGTGCTATGTATTTACTTGTACAAGCAGGCGCTGGAAGTGTTCCTCATACTGTGATAATTGAATAAACAACAATATGAATACTGAAGATTAATGGTGTATCTTACTCTAACCCTTGCTAATCATTGACTTTTAACTTCATGTACTGTAAGGGGTATACAGTATGATCACCAGCTATAATTCCTATGCATGCATATTTTGGACGAGTTGATCAGTATCATAGCATAGTCCTTTACATTAAAGAGATCATAGTAATGACTATGCAGTGGGTGTAAAGCCATGGATTCAGCAATTATTCATGATTATCATTGAAAAGTATTAGTGTGAATACATTCTGTTCACCCTGGGCCTTTGGTGTCATTTTATTCTCAAAGTCCTTCTTATTGATCCTCTTGTGTATTTTTGTAACCAGCACTAGGGAAGTTAGACAACAGTTGTTAAAAACAATTAATTAGTGAATGAATTAAATTAATTACATTATATTAAATGAAAGGTGAGATTCACTTTACAAAACATAATTTTGTTTCTGGGTTCATTCTATCCCACAGTCTGCACCCCAAGAAACCCTCAGAGATGATTCAGGTCAGGTACATGGGAATAAGCATTGAATATCTGTGTATTGAAAAGACAGAATAAAATCAGAATAAAATTTGAAAAAAAGTAAATTTTTGAAAATCTAAATTTTAAAAAATAAAGTTGCTTCATGAAACTCTGAAAAGTAAATAGGGAGCAGGAACTTGTTTGTCACATCGATTTATCAGCACAGCTCTTTTCCCGAGACAAGAAAGAAGAAAGTGAAGCTCCACTGGAACCCAGAGGTGAAGATTTGAAAATTGGGGAGGGGGGTTTAGGGAAAAATCAAAGCATGGTTTGAAACAGGGATGACCAACATCCACCCCGAACACAAGCTCCATGGCTTGGTAACCCAGACATTTAAGTTTCAAGGAGACTTTTTGCGGAGCAGCAGCAGCAAAGAGAGGACATTAGTTAGCCAATATGATAAAAATGACTTCTTTTTTGTTTTTTGTTTAGCACATTTGAACATTTTCAAAAACTGTCCAATCCCTAGTTTGTCAGGCATTTTTTTTCGCCGTGGGAGTGCTCCCACTTGTGCTGGTTTTAGTGCCTGCTGACTGGATATTACCCCAGCGCTTTGTCATTAAAATTGGGTTTCCAATAATGTGGAAGTGAACTCTTGTTTTCACGTCTACTATAACAGACATACTGTAATCTCCCTTGCTTTTAACCAAGCATATCATAATTTCTAAGAATGAAAATGATTTAAACTATGTGACACTATCATTCAACGAGAGCACAAAATATCACAAGGATCCTGCAGAGTGCAACAAAGACAGCAAAAAAAAGCCTATGCAATTGATTTGATTGACAGTTATTTATCAGTCAGCGCATTGATATTTCTTTATCACACAGTAAAATGTCAAAATTCCTTCCAAGGTGTGCGTATATCAGAGAATATAATACAGCTTCAAAAGTGTGTCAGCCAATTAGATTTCAGGACCGGAACTATCTTTCTTATAATTAGAATTAAGGTGCAATTAAAGATTTCTAATAATCTTTGTGTACCTTGACCATATAACCTGGTGCCTGCCTGTGTAAATACTCTACATAGGAATGTAGCTAAAAAGCTTGTTATCCTTATGATCTCAGCCTAAGAATGACCTGGTGGTTTTCACATGTGGGAAAGTAAGAGAGATGACTTTGTCTTCTGGATAACGATCCTTCCTACAACAGAGGCGATCTAAACTCCCATGATGGATGTCCACTGCTAGTGCCTGGATGTCTAGTTGAGAGCCATAGGTACATCTGGATCTGATCTTTAAAGTCACAGGGCACGTTCAATCACCCAAAGGAAGATCCACCGATGAGTGACCTTTAAGGTGGGCCCTAGTGGTAAAACCTGATGACATCTCAGACAATCACCAACTTCTGATGCGATACTACAAAACTGTAACTCAAGTCATTTTCCATTGGTTAACTCACTGACTCAATCTCTTCATCTAAACTGGCAAACTGAATTTTCAACCATGGGACTGCAAGCAGTCCGAGTCAGGACTTAAACTTTTCTCAGAGAAGCCAGACTGAGAGAGTGTGTCAGTAAAGTGCAGAATTCCAAGATATTCTTCCTGAAACAGAAGAAATATTCTGTTTGTAAACCCAACGCTATCTTCGACGATCAACAAAATCAGACAGCTAGACTCTTTGTCGACATCCAGAATATCCAAGCACACACTGAATATTAACTATAACACGGAATGACCTAAGTTCCTCTGTTGCCTACCTTGCAGATATCTAGAGGAAAAACTGTGCACAAACTGCTTTTAAAGACCAAAGTAAAATATCATTATTCACATCATAATTCTCAAGGGGTGTGCTATTATTCCAAACACACATTTGATGTTTAGTTCATGATAGTTAATGCATATTCACTTGTGTCTGAGAATATGAATATGATTTAGTTTTACGACACTGATACAACCTACGAGCTAGACTGTAAAACATTATCATCTCTGCATATTTTAACTCTGAAATTATTAACTCTTTTCTTTGTAATCCCCTTGTAATCAGTCATTCATATCACAGCAGATCATTTCTCAGATGTATTTTGTTACGCTTGTTTGTTATGCACGTATTGATAATACTGTATTAATAAACTGTATGTTGTATATTCGGAATTCCTGCATGAGATTGTAAATTATGATGTTTGATTGGTTTCTAAAAGTCGTCAAATTGTCACGGGAGCTGGTCCTGACTCCCAGGTAGTGCGTACTTTAGACCCTATGCAGACGCTATAATCCGGAAGTGACTGGAATAAGACCTCAAGGGAAACACAGCAAGAGCAGGACGGGATGACAGACGGGGGGGCGTGACGGCTGTGATCTGGTGACAAGTCCTAAGGCAGTCCAAAGGGGAAATCGGGTCACAGTCCAGGGTCCAGGAGCTGGGAGATCCAATCCGAGACAGACAAGATTAAAACCGGAATGGGATCTGGAACAGGAATAGTGACAGGGATTCAGGAGGATAAAAACAGTAATGAGGCCAGGTGCTCCGAGCCCTGGACTCAGCAGGTCAGGATGCCTGATGAAGCCTATGCCGTTGGGTCCCTCCATGATCCGCTGGTATGCGGGCTTCTGGGCGTACGCATTCCAATGCAGAGCGTGGAATAGTGGGAGTGCCAGGCTTTAAATAATAACAAGGAAAACATGGACAGCTGCACATAATGAACTAAAATAGGAAAGGGTCGGAGCGCCCTTTAGAGGAGGGATGACGATCGTGACACAAATCCTCTTGCAATTTGCTGTTACAATTTCTAATTGTAACAGCAAATGAAAACCCCCATCTCCACCAGTGTGTATCCCACCATGTGCCCGGTGCTTTGCAGGATAAGCTCTGGGCCACAGAAGCCCTAAATTGGACAAGCAATTATTGAAAGAACTTGAACTTGAACTTGAACTTGAACTTTATTGCCATATGTAACCGGTACTGGTACAATGGAATTCTTACTTACAGAAAGTCTCTCGATAGTTGTGATATGATGTGAAAAAGGTACAACGAAGGCCTGTTTACTTCTATTCTTTAACCTGTCACAATATATTGGTTTGGTTATTATCAGTTTTTACTTCAGCATGAGAAAAATATTTTATTTCCCTTCATCTTTTCCTCAGCACAGACATATCTGTGTGATCCTACAATTTAAATCTAAATGAATATTATAATATTTTAATTTCCAAGTTGTTGAGAACAGCTCTACTTGCCACCATTTCAGACTACTTCTAAACAAAAAGCTGAGCTCCTCCATGGGCTATGTCCTGTGTCTGTAACGAACAGTTCTTTCCGGACCCTATGCGTACGACACAATCTGACGGAGTGGGGAAACACTGGGAAACGTCATGCAGGAATACGGGGCTGAAGACAGGGGGTCGTGTC
This sequence comes from Atractosteus spatula, assembly GCF_055471065.1. Taxonomy (NCBI): domain Eukaryota; kingdom Metazoa; phylum Chordata; class Actinopteri; order Semionotiformes; family Lepisosteidae; genus Atractosteus; species Atractosteus spatula. The sequence continues at coordinate 11,939,814 of NC_142729.1, forward strand.
CAAGTTGCGCTGGTGCACGGGGGAGGTGTGGCCGAGGCGAAGAATCCCAAAGAGTAATCCTTAGAGTATCCAAAAACACACGAGAAAGTCCAAAACCAGAAGATCCATTAGAAGAAGGAATTAAAAACCATGAAGGCCGGGTCGGAACCGGCGGACGGGGAACAGGAACGGGAACAGGAACAGAGATTAAAACCTTAACGGGACCAGGCGCTTCCAGGTCCCGGACTCGCACGATATGGAAATCAGATGCAGAGCCCGGATGAGCGTCAGCGCCTGGCTTTTAAGGTGGGCTGGGAATAGGGAGCAGGTGCATAGAATAAAGTCTTAAGTGAAAGGGCTGGAGCACCCTTAAGGAGGGGGAACTATAATCGTGACAGTGTCATTACTTTCAGCCTCAGCTTCAGGTCGCAGCTGACCTGCTGAGGGAGTTATTTCTATGTGTGTAACACTGGAGGGAGAGACAGCTATTATTGAGCTCATGGTAACTCTGACAGTAACAATCTGTTGCATCTTCAGCCTGTACTCTTGTGATGGTCAGAGTGAAGTCAGTCCCAGATCCACTAACCCTGAAATGCTCTGGGAATCCAGACTGACAGGTAGTTGCTCCATAGATCAGGAGTTTAGGAGCTTCTTCAGCTTTCTGTCGATACCAGGCTAGTCTGTGCTTGGAGTCATAAACGTACACTGCTGTTCACCGGATTACGAAATAAAAAAAATCAAACAGCATATGGTAAAATATTTGAAACAATTCATTAAACACTTATTTACATAATTTAAACTTTCAGTGTTTTTTTTTGTTTTACACTTAATAATTAATTATTAGCACTTTAACTATACTGATTTCAGCACAAATGCTTCATTTGTGAACTGAGATAGATGAGTCAAACATCCTCTTATAGTTTGTAACATGTTTTTATGTTCTTCTGACTGTATCTAGAAGGAGCTGTTGTTATTTAACACTATACAGGCACTTACAGTAGCTAGTTATCTAGTTACCTGCATTTACATACTAGGAGACACAGTAGTGATACCTTCTAGTGCAGTTTTAGAGTCAGGGGCAGGAGCTAAGACTTCTCTGTCTCTGTCTGCAAGTCATGTAATTGAAAGACACTGCTGACTGCTAGTTTACTTTTAGATTATGTTTGTTTCTGTTTGCATACAGTAATCTTGCTGTATCTGAACACAAAGAGACAAGACTGTCAATTCCATGAGGAGTATAGTCTTTGGTCTCTTCTGCCCAAAGTGAAAAAAGACCCTATGCGTAGTGGCGGAACAGGGTTTAGCCCGGGTTCAGCTGTCCAGGAAATGCTATATAGAAACCTATGCCCTCAGGCCACGGACATGGAGCGACCTGGTGCTAGGCGAGTCTCAAGAAATTCTAAACCTCAATGCTGTGTGAGGAGGAAAGTGTGACCCAGAAATATATAGCCCCAGACAAAGACACAGCGGATGGACAAGCAAAGTACAGGGAACTAGGGACAGGACAGAGTAGGAGCGCCCTCCAGATGTAGAGGGCATGACAATATCAGGACACAATGTTGTGTTGCAGATTTCCCTAGGGGGATTGGAGCTGCCTGACAAGGTCCACCTCCATTTTCATTAATATTTAATTTATACGGCTCTTCTCTTGACACTCAAAGAGCTTTACAGGGAATGGGGACTCCCCTCCACTGCCACCAAAGTGTAGCCTCACCTGGATGATGCAGCAGCAGCCAAAGTGTCCCAGGAGGAGGCCATGATGAGTAGAGGACATGGGAAATTTAGGTAGGATGCCAGGGGTAACACCCCTGCTCTTTTCAATAAACACGCTGAGATTTTTAATGACCATAGAGAGTCAGCACCTTGTTAAGGTCTCATCCGAAGAACGGCTCCTTTGTACAGTATATGTTGACTGTCACTATACTGGGGCATTAGGACCCACACAGACCACAGAGTTAGCTCCCCCTACTGGTCCAATTATCACCTTTCCAGCAGTAACCTTCTTCTCTTCCAGGAGTTACAGGGTGATATAGCTGATATACTGTATCTCAGACTGTGTCTAAGTGTACATAATGTAAACCCAGAGAGCAGTGTGTGCCTAAATGTTTCTGATGTAAACCCAGAGATCAGTATTTGTATGATCTTAGAGCTTAGAGCTGACAATGCTAATGGTGGTGCCCACTACGTTCAAAACTGGTCAATTAACTTCAATAGCTAGTTAACTATATTATAAGTGGAACGATGGTTTGTGACATAGAGTCCCTAGTTGGCAATAGGAAACTGTGGAGAGACTGTAGTTATAGGACTAAACCACTTGGGGTCGCAAGTGAAGGGTTGACAGGGGTGGATGAGGTTCTCAGCTGAGTGTGGTCAGCAGAGTAAGGCTGATGAATCTCTAAAGAGGTCTGAGGCACAGACCTTTATAAACATGCTCTTTTCACGACAATGATAGACAGAGTAAGTCTGGACATGAGTATTTTTGACAGCTTCTGTGTTGAAAGCACTAAAAATCAATTATGCAATCTCACGTTTTAGAGAATTCAGCCCTTAGCCAGCCAAGGGAAGACAGATCGAACCTCTGTCTGAGTCATAAACTGTGCAGCCCTAATTAAACAAAAAGCCTGTATTTACTGTAAATGTTTAGCTTAAGTAAAATGTGATTTTAAGTAATAGCTGTTTATTAATATTCCAATAGCTGTAGAATATGAAATACAAACTGTGTATTTGCAAACTTCAGTCTCTGTTAAACATGGTATCACCTCCACCAGTAATGTGTCTAAACACACAGAGCCAAGTGCTGATTTAACCAAACTCTCAACACCCCAATCCATTCATGCTATGCTGAATGGAAAAAGGTCTCAGCTGATTGTGTCTCATTCTCGTTTCCTTATAGAGCTGCTCTCTGTCTAGTCCTGCGGTTCTGGGAGTGTTCATGCTAAACTGTTAATCTTTTTCTGTCACAACAAACACCACCAAGCCTGTGTTTCCAGCACTGACTGGCTACAAGTGCTGCTAAAGCCAGGAAGACAATTTGCATAGAAAAGACACTTTGCATTGGCAGTACATGCTCTGGGAGTGTTTATAGCCCTGTGAGTTTAACACTTCAAGACTGAGAGCTGCCCTTCAGGGAAACACAACCCACAGCAACAATGACCTTCATCACTATTTTCATCTGGACACTCCTAGTCTCTGCTCGAGGTAGGAATGGGTCTGAAATATTTGATGAATGTAGTTTACAACTATAGGTAAAAATGAAATGTTTTGTATAAAACAGGAAATCAATTAAATTTTTTAACGATATTTTAATGATATTTACTACTTTCTCATTTGCAGAATCCAGAGGACAGGTAACTGTGACTCAGACTCCAGCAATGAAATCTGTTTTCCCTGGACAGACAGTCACTGTGAACTGTAAGACCAGTGCAGCACTATACAATAACAGATTCCTAGCCTGGTACCTAAAGAAAGTTGGAGAAACTAATAAATTCCTGATTTATGCAGCAACTATGTCAGACTGGGATCCAGAGCGTTTCAGTGGCAGTGGATCTGGGACTGACTTCACTCTGACCATCACAGGAGTCCAGGCTGTTATTAATACTACTAGTAATATCTTCGGTAAAGGCTTTTATGCATAAAATATTTCTGCATCATTAAAATATTTATGATAAAGGTAGGTTGTGCACTTTTGTCCAACTGAGCAATCGTACTTTCATAAAATATACCAACTTCTTAATGACTGATGATTAACATGCTGTAATACACAGTTTAAATTTAAAAGCTTAAATGCTGTACATGAGAGGTTAAGCTGTATTGGCTCCACCTGGCGGTTTTACAAGGTGATTCCGGATACTTTCCGGCATGACGTTAAATGATGCGATACACCGGGTGATACCGCGTTTTGATGCGACACGCCACCGAGGTATACCACGAAATACCCCACCCGTTTTGAATGGCTGCATCTGTATATTCTCATGTACGGTTAGAATGTGTTCATTGTCTTCCAATGAAAGACAAGTTCCTTTTCGCCGAAGTCGGGAGACATTAGAAGCTTGCCACACCCGGACTGTTAAACCAACGCATTAGCACGGTAAAGCTATCCCATTGAGGAGCCGGGCAATAATTGTTGCGTTCCTTGATTTTCTGATCTGCAAGGCCATTTGGCTGCAGCGAATGTGAATTCTGTCTGGCATTGCCAGATTGTGAAAAAATAAAAGTATTTAAATCAAGATATGGGTATACAGGTACAGACTTCAAGCTGCACCACTGAATGACTTTGGTAAGGAGACGGACTGTGGCCAAATCATGAAGACTCTCTCACACCAAATAATGAAGATGAAAAGAAACGGGAAGTCAACATGAGACATTGTACAGTATTTGCGTTAGTCTGACATCGATAAGAAGAGTGCGCAGAAGGCTTGGATGGAGATACAAAAAAAACAACACATGCCCCATTATAAGGGTAAAAAACAAAGAGGAAAGACTCAAACAAGTGCTCCAATGGATTGAACAGGGGGAGACATTTCATGATGTACTTTTCACCGATGAAACAACAGTTGCTCTGGAACAGTTTTCAACAATGTCATTTTGTAAAAAGGGAAGAGATGTGGATTGTTGACCGGGGCGGGAGACATTCGGGAATGTGAGTCTGATAAAGAATGAATAAAAGCATTTTATTAAAAACGCATTTGCGTTTGTCTGGGTGCTGACAAAGTAAAAAACAATTACTTTTTGACAATGAAAAACTGTGTGTGTCTCTGTCTCTCTCGTGTTTCGAAATCCTGTGGCTTTTGAAATTTACTGGGGGTGGACCACATCGGTAAATTTCGATGGGTCCAGAGGCAAAAGTGCCATGCTTTGCAATCTCCGAGAAACCATTAGTAGCATTGTGAATCGGAGAATCTCAACACTTACTTTGTGCGACTGGAAAAGAATTTGTGATCGAATCAACAAAATACTTCGAAGAAGGAGGCGCTCTTTTCTCCTAGTCTAACAGTATGTCGAGAAACAAAACATTCCTGTTAAACAAGAGGAATGTAAAAAACAAAATGGTACAAAAGTAAAAAATACAATTTCTTTTTGACAGTGAAAACCGGTGTGTGTGTGTCTCTCTCTCTCTGCTGGCGCATGGGTGTGGTGGGGTGCTGTGCCAGCCGTACAAAAAATTAAAGTGTCCCTTTCCATTCAATGGGTGTCTGAGTCGCTGTGTTCCAATGTCATCGAGCTAAAGCCAGCACAAAGCAAGAACTGATCAATGCGATTTACAAATTCTGGGAGAAATAACTGACCGAACAAAATTGCAACCATTTTATTAACAGGCTGTTTCGTGTTCTTCCTAGGATTGTTGAGTGGGGCGGGGCGGGGCGGGGCGGGGCGAGGGGGGACATTCGGGAATGTGAGTCTGATTAAGAATGAATAAAGCATTTTATTTAAAACGCATTTGCGTTTGTCTGGGTGCTGACAAATTAGAAAACAATTACTTTTTGACAATGAAAAGCTGTGTCTCTCTCTCTCTCTCCGCTGGCATTTGTAATTTAATTAATTAATTGCTTACACTAATATAGCACTTTATCTGGACACTCCACTCAAAGCGTAATCATTTTTATTTTTAAATACATTTTAGCAAAGTCATGTACCATAAAAGTATGGTAATTAATACTTTCGCTGGAGTTTAAATGAAGTCGATGTTTTCTCTTTTTGGCTAGACTTTACTATCTAGCCATGAGATAAACAATAGTTTGTCATTAAACAACTTTATGTTTATTAATCTTCCTTGTTATGCACAGTGAGAATGATAATGTAATGAGAATTAATTTAATCACAGAGTGCTCATAAATTGTGCTAGGAAGAAAACAGATAGGTGTTCTGAAAGGTCACATATAAACAGGTTTTCGATGGAAAGAATGATAGTGTAACGATGACGGACACAAAAACTCAGACTTGGGGAGTTAAAAGCTGCCTTTCTTTTCTTCTCTGTCACCCACCGCCTGCCTGCCGGCTGTCCCGCGCCCCACCCAGAGAGATCTCTTTGATTAAATTAATTCCCATTACATTACCATTCCCACTGTGCATAACAAGGAAGATTAATATACAGAAGGTTGTTTAATGACAATCTATTGTATATCTCATGGCAATAAAGTCAAGTCTACCCTAAAAAAAGTCAAGTCTAAGTGTCACATGCTACTCTTTGTGCATGAACATAGTCATACTGTTACATATTTCTTTAGATATGTGATTGCATGTTTTTTTTTAAATCCCTGGCGGGACCGGGCATCCATAAGAATCAAGTTAAAGGTTTCATTGCGCTTTGACAGAAACCAAAGAGAAAAGAGAACAACTTTTTGTTTAAGAGAAGAGTCACAGGATGGGCTGGATTTGAACACACAATTTCTGGTTTACAAGGCAGGAACATAGACCACAGTACCACCAGCAAAGGTCACGTGAGAAGCAGTGAAACAGCCCTACACATACAGAATCAACAGACATTGTACAGCATGTACTACTGCGTTGCAGTATATGAATATAATTATATCGTTATTAATGTCTTTAGATACGCGATTCCATATTATATTAGCAGAAAAGCTTAAAACTACCACTTTTTATACCTGCTATTTCACATGTTAGTTAAAGACTTCGATGCTTAAAATGTTTAGGGAGAAATGGAATACTGGTGTGTATTTTTTCTTTAAAGTACCGATTCCTGGAATCTGAGTGGCTGACACCCTTCTGAAGTGGTACCATAATCTCTGGTATACGGAAAAGAAAGCGTAGATAAAAAAGCTTGGATTCTCATGTATCTTATACAAGTATCTTTTAATACAGTCTTTGCTGTGCTCTTGAGGATCCTTGTGATATTTTGCGCTCTGGTTGAATGATGCGTTGCAGTTTAAATAATTTTCGTTGTTAGACATTATGAAACGTTCTGTTAAAAGCAAGGGAGTTTTTATTATTGTTATTGTTGTTATCAAAAATGACTTAGAATCGATCATGTTGTGATATTTTGAAATAAAAAAGTCAATTGATTGTCCATAATATTGCTATTCTATCTTTTCGAAGAAATGTTTGTTAAAAGAGAAGTCCAGCACCAGCTGGATTTGAACACACAACCCAACAGTTAGTAGTCAGGCATGTAGACCAGTAGACTACAAGGGAAGTCACATGAAAAGAGAAGCGAAACAGCCCTACACAGCCCTGTCGCAGTACACTAATCATATCATTATTAAATTCTTTAGATATGCGATTCCATATTATATTCCCTTTTAATCAAATTCTAAAAGTATGCTTGTTGAATCCGGTATCTCTTTAGTTAAAGACTTCGATGCTTAAAATGTTTAGGGAGAAATGGAAGACTGGTGTGTAGTTTTTCTTTAAAGTACCAAGACCAGCCATATACTGTATATTTATGTTCCAAAATTAATATCGTTTATGGCCTTCACACACGTTACAGTATGCTCCTATTCTTTTTATGCTCAGCTACTAAGATTTCCCTTCAGTGGTTAAATTCAATATCTACAACGGGCACAGTAAAGACGTTTACTGTAAGTCTTTCTACGACAGACCAACTGTCGGTCAACCAATCACGTACCGCGGTACCCCGCGTCATCTTGCATCATGATGCGCGACGCCGTAGCCAATTACCTCAGGTACGTGTCTGTACCGCGCACTTTGAATGGCTGCATCTGTACTGAAGTCTGAAACAGAATATGAGAAAAGGAGATTATTAATATTACAGAATTACTCTAGGCTGATGGCAATATCACTGTCATAACACTTCTCCTGTCATTTTGACTCTCTACTTTGACTCTCTACTTTGGATGAGTCGTTGCTGCGCTCTTGGGGTAATTTTGGTCAGCTGGCCCCTCCTGGGATGGTTCACCACTGTTCCATGTTTTCGCCATTTGTGGATAATGGCTCTCACTGTGGTTCGCTGGAGTCCCAAAGCTTTAGAAATGGCTTTATAACCTTTTCCAAACTGATAAATCTCAATTACTCTGTTTCTCATTTGTTCCCATAATTTCTTTGGATCGCAGTATGATGTCTAGCTTTTGAGGATCTTTTGGCCTACTTCACTTTGTCAGGCAGGTCCTATTTAAGTGATTTCTTGATTGAGAACAGGTGTGGCAGTAATCAGGCCTGGGTGTAGCTAGAGAAATTGAACTCAGCTATCCAAAGATGTGATAAACCACAGTTGATTTATGTTTTAACAGGGGGAGCAATCACTTTTTCACACAGGGCCATGTGGGTTTGGATTTTTTTTCCCTTAATAATAAAAACCTTCATTTAAAAACTGCATTTTGTGTTTCCTTGTGTTATCTTTGTCTAAAACTTCAATTTGTTTGACGATCTGAAACATTTCAGTGTGACAAACATGAAAAAAAAAAGAAATCAGGAAGGGGTCAAACACTTTTTCACACCACTGTATATACAGTATATATTTTATTGAAGTTCAGTTTGTTTGTGTGCCTCTTCAGCCTGGACTCCTGTGATGGTCACTGCCACTGCCACTGAAATGCTCTGGGATCCCAGTCCGACGGGTAGTTGCAAGATAGATCAGGAGTTTAGGAGCTTTTCCAGCTTTCTGTTGGTACCAGCTGAGGCGATCATTATTGTACACTGCAGGACTGGTCTTACAGCTAACAGTGACTGTCTGTCCTGGAGCAGTCAATATTGTAGGAGCGTGGGTCACAAAAATCTGTCCACTAGATTCTGAAGATGAAGAAAACATTGCAAAAAGTGGGAAAGTATTGAAAATACCAATTTATTCTGTAAATCAGTAATACATTATATGATAGACATACAGTATGAAAACAGAATAAATTAATAAGATATTTATTATGATGCTTTAATATTTTTTATTTTTAAATTAACATAAATCTTGATTTCTTCTTCACATAATACAAAAATGTTTTAAATTCTATAAAATATCCAAACCCATTCCTACCCTGATCAGTGATGAGGAGTGTCCAGATAAATATGATGAAGAAAGTCATTGTTCCTGTGGGTTCTGTTACCATGAAGTCTCAGTCTGGAAGTGTTAAACTCACAAGGCTATAAACACTCCCAGAAGTGTCTTCTATGCAAATTATCTTTCTGGGTTAGGCTGCACTAGTAGCCAGTCAGTGCTAGAAAAACAGGCTTGGTGCTGCGTGATGTGACAGAGCAAGATGAGCAGTTTAACATTAACACTCCCAGGACAGCAGGACTAGACAGAAAGCAGCTTTATAAGGAGCAGAGGATTATACACAATCAGCTGAGTCCAACTTGAATGGAGTGGAGTGTGGAGAGTCTGGTTAAAGCAGTACTTGGTTTTGTGTGTTCAGGTACAGCAGGATCAATAGTTGAACTAAAAACGTATTTTACAGAGACTGAAGCATGCAAATGCACATATTAAAAACAGTCATGCAACCCACATTTTATATAAGTTTACACTGTCACAAATCCACTTATCAGCTATGTCCGCATTTCACCCAACATAGCTGGAATGGGGTGGAGTGCAGAAAATCTGGTTAAAACTGCACTTGGCTCTGTTTGTTCAGATGCAGCACAATTACTAACTGCACTGACTTAAACACTCTTAATACTTTTGGGGCAATACAAGAGAGGCAAAATGTTCAGTTCAGATCTGACAAAATACCTTGTTATATGTTTGTGGTCCCATGGGACATTCCTCACAGTGTTGAAGGAAAGACATGTTTTATCTATGGGGCTGGAGAGACACTGAAAACTTATTTTAATGTTCATGGGGAGTGTGCTCTCTCTTTGCATGACAGTCTTCTGTTCTTCTATATAACCGACAGTTGAAGGGGTCAGTCCTCTTTCTCAATTGTGTCTGTATTAAAACCTCAAACATTCAGACCCTCAGGTCTAAAGTTTCCAACTCCCTCCCTCTCCTCTTTCTATTCTCTCTTTATTTTTGTATCCAGGTTCCCAACTGGGGGGTAAGTGAAGCTCACTTCTCCAACATCAGGATTCAGGGCCAACATGAACAGTTTAGCATGAACACTCCCAGGACAGCAGGACTAGACAGAGAGCAGCTTTATAAGGAGCAGAGGATGAGATACAATCGGCCGAGCCCTTACTCCACTCAACACAGGTGGAATGGAGTAGAGAGTGGAGAGACTGGTTGAAACTGCCTTGCTAAGATATAGCAGGATTATTAATACCCAGTGAGTTTTAAAGGTTAAACTCACTACAGGAATTAAAACAAAAATTGAACCCAACTTTTTATTGAAGTAATTTTTTTATAGCAGAGGTTGAAATGTAGAAATGCACAGTTACAATGTGTTATGCGCCCTGATAAACCATCATATATTTAAGAATGATGTGTGTAATTATATTAATTCATTTTGGCATCTTTTACTAAAATCTGTTCTCTAGATCTTCTATACCTGGAATACCTGGAGTAGTGGTAGCAGTAGTTAGAACTCTTCTTAATCCTCATCTTCAGTCAATGTTACAGCTCTGCTTAGTGTGGGATTATAGGCACTGTAGCACTGGTGCTATGTATTTACTTGTACAAGCAGGCGCTGGAAGTGTTCCTCATACTGTGATAATTGAAAAAACTTAACAATATGAATACTGAAGATTAATGGTGTATCTTACTCTAACCCTTGCTAATCATTGACTTTTAACTTCATGTACTGTAAGGGGTATACAGTATGATCACCAGCTATAATTCCAATGCATGCATATTTTGGACGAGTTGATCAGTATCATAGCATAGCCCTTTACATTAAAGAGATCATAGTAATGACTATGCAGTGAGTGTAAAGCCATGGATTCAGCAATTATTCATGATTATCATTGAGAAGTATTAGTGTGAATACATTCTGTTCACCCTGGGCCTTTGGTGTCATTTTATTCTCAAAGTCCTTCTTATTGATCCTCTTGTGTATTTTTGTAACCAGCACTAGGGAAGTTAGACAACAGTTGTTAAAAACAATTAATTAGTGAATGAATTAAATTAATTACATTATATTAAATGAAAGGTGAGATTCACTTTACAAAACATAATTTTGTTTCTGGGTTCATTCTATCCCACAGTCTGCACCCCAAGAAACCCTCAGAGATGATTCAGGTCAGGTACATGGGAATAAGCATTGAATATCTGTGTATTGAAAAGACAGAATAAAATCAGAATAAAATTTGAAAAAAAGTAAATTTTTGAAAATCTAAATTTTAAAAAATAAAGTTGCTTCATGAAACTCTGAAAAGTAAATAGGGAGCAGGAACTTGTTTGTCACATCGATTTATCAGCACAGCTCTTTTCCCGAGACAAGAAAGAAGAAAGTGAAGCTCCACTGGAACCCAGAGGTGAAGATTTGAAAATTGGGGAGGGGGGTTTAGGGAAAAATCAAAGCATGGTTTGAAACAGGGATGACCAACATCCACCCCGAATACAAGCTCGATGGCTTGGTAACCCAGACATTTAAGTTTCAAGGAGACTTTTTGCGGAGCAGCAGCAGCAAAGAGAGGACATTAGTTAGCCAATATGATAAAAATGACTTCTTTTTTGTTTTTTGTTTAGCACATTTGAACATGTTCAACAACTGTCCAATCCCTAGTTTGTCAGGCATTTTTTTTCGCCGTGGGAGTGCTCCCACTTGTGCTGGTTTTAGTGCCTGCTGCCAGGATATTACCCCAGCGCTTTGTCATTAAAATTGGGTTTCCAATAATGTGGAAGTGAACTCTTGTTTTCATGTCTACTATAACAGACATACTGTAATCTCCCTTGCTTTTAACCAAGCATATCATAATTTCTAAGAATGAAAATGATTTAAACTATGTGACACTATCATTCAACGAGAGCACAAAATATCACAAGGATCCTGCAGAGTGCAACAAAGACAGCAAAAAAAGCCTATGCAATTGATTTGATTGACAGTTATTTATCAGTCAGCGCATTGATATTCCTTTATCACACAGTAAAATGTCAAAATTCCTTCAAGGGTGTGCGTATATCAGAGAATATAACACAGCTTCAAAAGTATGTCAGCCAATTAGATTTCAGGACCGGAACTATCTTTCTTATAATTAGAATTAAGGTGCAATTAAAGATTTCTAATAATCTTTGTGTACCTTGACCATATAACCTGGTGCCTGCCTGTGTAAATACTCTACATAGGAATGTAGCTTAAAAGCTTGTTATCCTTATGATCTCAGCCTAAGAATGACCTGGTGGTTTTCACATGTGGGAAAGTAAGAGAGATGACTTTGTCTTCTGGATAACGATCCTTCCTACAACAGAGGCGATCTAAACTCCCATGATGGATGTCCACTGCTAGTGCCTGGATGTCTAGTTGAGAGCCATAGGTACATCTGGATCTGATCTTTAAAGTCACAGGGCACGTTCAATCACCCAAAGGAAGATCCACCGATGAGTGACCTTTAAGGTGGGCCCTAGTGGTATACCTGATGGCATCTCAGACAATCACCAACTTCTGATGCGATACTACAAAACTGTAACTCAAGTCATTTTCCATTGGTTAACTCACTGACTCAATCTCTTCATCTAAACTGGCAAACTGAATTTTCAACCATGGGACTGCAAGCAGTCCGAGTCAGGACTTAAACTTTTCTCAGAGAAGCCAGGCTGAGAGAGTGTGTCAGTAAAGTGCAGAATTCCAAGATATTCTTCCTGAAACAGAAGAAATATTCTGTTTGTAAACCCAACGCTATCTTCGACGATCAACAAAATCAGACAGCTAGACTCTTTGTCGACATCCAGAATATCCAAGCACACACTGAATAAAAACTATAACACGGAATGACCTAAGTTCCTCTGTTGCCTACCTTGCAGATATCTAGAGGAAAAACTGTGCACAAACTGCTTTAAAAGACCAAAGTAAAATATCATTATTCACATCATAATTCTCAAGGGGTGTGCTATTATTCCAAACACACATTTGATGTTTAGTTCATGATAGTTAATGCATATTCACTTGTGTCTGAGAATATGAATATGATTTAGTTTTACGAGACTGATACAACCTACGAGCTAGACTGTAAAACATTATCATCTCTGCATATTTTAACTCTGAAATTATTAACTCTTTTCTTTGTAATCCCCTTGTAATCAGTCATTCATATCACAGCAGATCATTTCTCAGATGTATTTTGTTACGCTTGTTTGTTATGCACGTATTGATAATACTGTATTAATAAACTGTATGTTGTTTATTCGGAATTCCTGCATGAGACTGTAAATTATGATGTTTGATTGGTTTCTAAAAGTCGTCAAATTGTCACGGGAGCTGGTCCTGACTCCCAGGTAGTGCGTACTTTAGACCCTATGCAGACGCTATAATCCGGAAGTGACTGGAATAAGACCTCAAGGGAAACACAGCAAGAGCAGGACGGGATGACAGACGGGGGGGCGTGACGGCTGTGATCTGGTGACAAGTCCTAAGGCAGTCCAAAGGGGAAATCGGGTCACAGTCCAGGGTCCAGGAGCTGGGAGATCCAATCCGAGACAGACAAGATTAAAACCGGAATGGGATCTGGAACAGGAATAGTGACAGGGATTCAGGAGGATAAAAACAGTAATGAGGCCAGGTGCTCCGAGCCCTGGACTCAGCAGGTCAGGATGCCTGATGAAGCCTATGCCGTTGGGTCCCTCCATGATCCGCTGGTATGCGGGCTTCTGGGCGTACGTATTCCAATGCAGAGCGTGGAATAGTGGGAGTGCCAGGCTTTAAATAATAACAAGGAAAACATGGACAGCTGCACATAATGAACTAAAATAGGAAAGGGTCGGAGCGCCCTTTAGAGGAGGGATGACGATCGTGACACAAATCCTCTTGCAATTTGCTGTTACAATTTCTAATTGTAACAGCAAATGAAAACCCCCATCTCCACCAGTGTGTATCCCACCATGTGCCCGGTGCTTTGCAGGATAAGCTCTGGGCCACAGAAGCCCTAAATTGGACAAGCAATTATTGAAAGAGTTGTGATATGATGTGAAAAAGGTACAACGAAGGCCTGTTTACTTCTATTCTTTAACCTGTCACAATATATTGGTTTGGTTATTATCAGTTTTTACTTCAGCATGAGAAAAATATTTTATTTCCCTTCATCTTTTCCTCAGCACAGATATATCTGTGTGATCCTACAATTTAAATCTAAATGAATATTATAATATTTTAATTTCCAAGTTGTTGAGAACAGCTCTACTTGCCACCATTTCAGACTACTTCTAAACAAAAAGCTGAGCTCCTCCATGGGCTATGTCCTGTGTCTGTAACGAACAGTTCTTTCCGGACCCTATGCGTACGACACAATCCGACGGAGTGGGGAAACACTGGGAAACGTCATGCAGGAATACGGGGCTGAAGACAGGGGGTCGTGTCCAAGTTGCGCTGGTGCACGGGGGAGGTGTGGCCGAGGCGAACAATCCCAAAGAGTAATCCTTAGAGTATCCAAAAACACACGAGAAAGTCCAAAACCAGAAGATCCATTAGAAGAAGGAATTAAAAACCATGAAGGCCGGGTCGGAACCGGCGGACGGGGAACAGGAACGGGAACAGGAACAGAGATTAAAACCTTAACGGGACCAGGCGCTTCCAGGTCCCGGACTCGCACGATATGGAAATCAGATGCAGAGCCCGGATGAGCGTCAGCGCCTGGCTTTTAAGGTGGGCTGGGAATAGGGAGCAGGTGCATAGAATAAAGTCTTAAGTGAAAGGGCTGGAGCACCCTTAAGGAGGGGGAACTATAATCGTGACAGTGTCATTACTTTCAGCCTCAGCTTCAGGTCGCAGCTGACCTGCTGAGGGAGTTATTTCTATGTGTGTAACACTGGAGGGAGAGACAGCTATTATTGAGCTCATGGTAACTCTGACAGTAACAATCTGTTGCATCTTCAGCCTGTACTCTTGTGATGGTCAGAGTGAAGTCAGTCCCAGATCCACTAACCCTGAAATGCTCTGGGAATCCAGACTGACAGGTAGTTGCTCCATAGATCAGGAGTTTAGGAGCTTCTTCAGCTTTCTGTCGATACCAGGCTAGTCTGTGCTTGGAGTCATAAACTTACACTGCTGTTCACCGGATTACGAAATAAAAAAAATCAAACAGCATATGGTAAAATATTTGGAACAATTCATTAAACACTTATTTACATAATTTAAACTTTCAGTGTTTTTTTTTGTTTTACACTTAATAATTAATTATTAGCACTTTAACTATACTGATTTCAGCACAAATGCTTCATTTGTGAACTGAGATAGATGAGTCAAACATCCTCTTATAGTTTGTAACATGTTTTTATGTTCTTCTGACTGTATCTAGAAGGAGCTGTTGTTATTTAACACTATACAGGCACTTACAGTAGCTAGTTATCTAGTTACCTGCATTTACATACTAGGAGACACAGTAGTGATACCTTCTGGTGCAGTTTTAGAGTCAGGGGCAGGAGCTAAGACTTCTCTTTCTCTGTCTGCAAGTCATGTAATTGAAAGACACTGCTGACTGCTAGTTTACTTTTAGATTATGTTTGTTTCTGTTTGCATACAGTAATCTTGCTGTATCTGAACACAAAGAGACAAGACTGTCAATTCCATGAGGAGTATAGTCTTTGGTCTCTTCTGCCCAAAGTGAAAAAAGACCCTATGCGTAGTGGCGGAACAGGGTTTAGCCCGGGTTCAGCTGTCCAGGAAATGCTATATAGAAACCTATGCCCTCAGGCCACGGACATGGAGCGACCTGGTGCTAGGCGAGTCTCAAGAAATTCTAAACCTCAATGCTGTGTGAGGAGGAAAGTGTGACCCAGAAATATATAGCCCCAGACAAAGACACAGCGGATGGACAAGCAAAGTACAGGGAACTAGGGACAGGACAGAGTAGGAGCGCCCTCCAGATGTAGAGGGCATGACAATATCAGGACACAATGTTGTGTTGCAGATTTCCCTAGGGGGATTGGAGCTGCCTGACAAGGTCCACCTCCATTTTCATTAATATTTAATTTATACGGCTCTTCTCTTGACACTCAAAGAGCTTTACAGGGAATGGGGACTCCCCTCCACCGCCACCAAAGTGTAGCCTCACCTGGATGATGCAACAGCAGCCAAAGTGTCCCAGGAGGAGGCCATGATGAGTAGAGGACATGGGAAATTTAGGTAGGATGCCAGGGGTAACACCCCTACTCTTTTCAATAAACACGCTGAGATTTTTAATGACCATAGAGAGTCAGCACCTTGTTAAGGTCTCATCCGAAGAACGGCTCCTTTGTACAGTATATGTTGACTGTCACTATACTGGGGCATTAGGACCCACACAGACCACAGAGTTAGCTCCCCCTACTGGTCCAATTATCACCTTTCCAGCAGTAACCTTCTTCTCTTCCGGGAGTTACAGGGTGATATAACTGATATACTGTATCTCAGACTGTGTCTAAGTGTACATAATGTAAACCCAGAGAGCAGTGTGTGCCTAAATGTTTCTGATGTAAACCCAGAGATCAGTATTTGTATGATCTTAGAGCTTAGAGCTGACAATGCTAATGGTGGTGCCCACTACGTTCAAAACTGGTCAATTAACTTCAATAGCTAGTTAACTATAGTATAAGTGGAACGATGGTTTGTGACATAGAGTCCCTAGTTGGCAATAGGAAACTGTGGAGAGACTGTAGTTATAGGACTAAACCACTTGGGGTCGCAAGTGAAGGGTTGACAGGGGTGGATGAGGTTCTCAGCTGAGTGTGGTCAGCAGAGTAAGGCTGATGAATCTCTAAAGAGGTCTGAGGCACAGACCTTTATAAACATGCTCTTTTCACGACAATGATAGACAGAGTAAGTCTGGACATGAGTATTTTTGACAGCTTCTGTGTTGAAAGCACTAAAAATCAATTATGCAATCTCACGTTTTAGAGAATTCAGCCCTTAGCCAGCCAAGGGAAGACAGATCGAACCTCTGTCTGAGTCATAAACTGTGCAGCCCTAATTAAACAAAAAGCCTGTATTTACTGTAAGTGTTTAGCTTAAGTAAAATGTGATTTTAAGTAATAGCTGTTTATTAATATTCCAATAGCTGTAGAATATGAAATACAAACTGTGTATTTGCAAACTTCAGTCTCTGTTAAACATGGTATCACCTCCACCAGTAATGTGTCTAAACACACAGAGCCAAGTGCTGATTTAACCAAACTCTCAACACCCCAATCCATTCATGCTATGCTGAATGGAAAAAGGTCTCAGCTGATTGTGTCTCATTCTCGTTTCCTTATAGAGCTGCTCTCTGTCTAGTCCTGCGGTTCTGGGAGTGTTCATGCTAAACTGTTAATCTTTTTCTGTCACAACAAACACCACCAAGCCTGTGTTTCCAGCACTGACTGGCTACAAGTGCTGCTAAAGCCAGGAAGACAATTTGCATAGAAAAGACACTTTGCATTGGCAGTACATGCTCTGGGAGTGTTTATAGCCCTGTGAGTTTAACACTTCAAGACTGAGAGCTGCCCTTCAGGGAAACACAACCCACAGCAACAATGACCTTCATCACTATTTTCATCTGGACACTCCTAGTCTCTGCTCGAGGTAGGAATGGGTCTGAAATATTTGATGAATGTAGTTTACAACTATAGGTAAAAATGAAATGTTTTGTATAAAACAGGAAATCAATTAAATTTTTTAACGATATTTTAATGATATTTACTACTTTCTCATTTGCAGAATCCAGAGGACAGGTAACTGTGACTCAGACTCCAGCAATGAAATCTGTTTTCCCTGGACAGACAGTCACTGTGAACTGTAAGACCAGTGCAGCACTATACAATAACAGATTCCTAGCCTGGTACCTAAAGAAAGTTGGAGAAACTAATAAATTCCTGATTTATGCAGCAACTATGTCAGACTGGGATCCAGAGCGTTTCAGTGGCAGTGGATCTGGGACTGACTTCACTCTGACCATCACAGGAGTCCAGGCTGTTATTAATACTACTAGTAATATCTTCGGTAAAGGCTTTTATGCATAAAATATTTCTGCATCATTAAAATATTTATGATAAAGGTAGGTTGTGCACTTTTGTCCAACTGAGCAATCGTACTTTCATAAAATATACCAACTTCTTAATGACTGATGATTAACATGCTGTAATACACAGTTTAAATTTAAAAGCTTAAATGCTGTACATGAGAGGTTAAGCTGTATTGGCTCCACCTGGCGGTTTTACAAGGTGATTCCGGATACTTTCCGGCATGACGTTAAATGATGCGATACACCGGGTGATACCGCGTTTTGATGCGACACGCCACCGAGGTATACCACGAAATACCCCACCCATTTTGAATGGCTGCATCTGTATATTCTCATGTACGGTTAGAATGTGTTCATTGTCTTCCAATGAAAGACAAGTTCCTTTTCGCCGAAGTCGGGAGACATTAGAAGCTTGCCACACCCGGACTGTTAAACCAACGCATTAGCACGGTAAAGCTATCCCATTGAGGAGCCGGGCAATAATTGTTGCGTTCCTTGATTTTCTGATCTGCAAGGCCATTTGGCTGCAGCGAATGTGAATTCTGTCTGGCATTGCCAGATTGTGAAAAAATAAAAGTATTTAAATCAAGATATGGGTATACAGGTACAGACTTCAAGCTGCACCACTGAATCGCTTTGGTAAGGAGACGGACTGTGGCCAAATCATGAAGACTCTCTCACACCAAATAATGAAGATGAAAAGAAACGGGAAGTCAACACGAGACATTGTACAGTATTTGCGTTAGTCTGACATCGATAAGAAGAGTGCGCAGAAGGCTTGGATGGAGATACAAAAAAAACAACACATGCCCCATTATAAGGGTAAAAAACAAAGAGGAAAGACTCAAACAAGTGCTCCAATGGATTGAACAGGGGGAGACATTTCATGATGTACTTTTCACCGATGAAACAACAGTTGCTCTGGAACAGTTTTCAACAATGTCATTTTGTAAAAAGGGGAGAGATGTGGATTGTTGACCGGGGCGGGAGACATTCGGGAATGTGAGTCTGATAAAGAATGAATAAAAGCATTTTATTAAAAACGCATTTGCGTTTGTCTGGGTGCTGACAAAGTAAAAAACAATTACTTTTTGACAATGAAAAACTGTGTGTGTCTCTGTCTCTCTCGTGTTTCGAAATCCTGTGGCTTTTGAAATTTACTGGGGGTGGACCACATCGGTAAATTTCGATGGGTCCAGAGGCAAAAGTGCCATGCTTTGCAATCTCCGAGAAACCATTAGTAGCATGGTGAATCGGAGAATCTCAACACTTACTTTGTGCGACTGGAAAAGAATTTGTGATTGAATCAACGAAATACTTCGAAGAAGGAGGCGCTCTTTTCCCCTAGTCTAACAGTATGTCCAGAAACAAAACATTCCTGTTAAACAAGAGGAATGTAAAAAACAAAATGGTACAAAAGTAAAAAAAACAATTTCTTTTTGACAGTGAAAACCGGTGTGTGTGTGTCTCTCTCTCTCTGCTGGCGCATGGGTGTGGTGGGGTGCTGTGCCAGCCGTACAAAAAATTAAAGTGTCCCTTTCCATTCAATGGGTGTCTGAGTCGCTGTGTTCCAATGTCATCGAGCTAAAGCCAGCAGAAAGCAAGAACTGATCAATGCGATTTACAAATTCTGGGAGAAATAACTGACCGAACAAAATTGCAACCATTTTATTAACAGGCTGTTTCGTGTTCTTCCTAGGATTTCATGATGTACTTGAGTGGGGGCGGGGCAGGGTGGAGGGGGACATTCGGGAATGTGAGTCTGATTAAGAATGAATAAAGCATTTTATTTAAAACGCATTTGCGTTTGTCTGGGTGCTGACAAATTAAAAAACAATTACTTTTTGACAATGAAAAGCTGTGTCTCTCTCTCTCCGCTGGCATTTGTAATTTAATTAATTAATTGCTTACACTAATATAGCACTTTATCTGGACACTCCACTCAAAGCGTAATCATTTTTATTTTTAAATACATTTTAGCAAAGTCATGTACCATAAAAGTATGGTAATTAATACTTTCGCTGGAGTTTAAATAAAGTCGATGTTTTCTCTTTTTGGCTAGACTTTACTATCTAGCCATGAGATAAACAATAGTTTGTCATTAAACAACTTTATTTTTATTAATCTTCCTTGTTATGCACAGTGAGAATGATAATGTAATGAGAATTAATTTAATCACAGAGTGCTCATAAATTGTGCTAGGAAGAAAACAGATAGGTGTTCTGAAAGGTCACATATAAACAGGTTTTCGATGGAAAGAATGATAGTGTAACGATGACGGACACAAAAACTCAGACTTGGGGAGTTAAAAGCTGCCTTTCTTTTCTTCTCTGTCACCCACCGCCTGCCTGCCGGCTGTCCCGCGCCCCACCCAGAGAGATCTCTTTGATTAAATTAATTCCCATTACATTACCATTCCCACTGTGCATAACAAGGAAGATTAGACATAAGGTTGTTTAATGACAATCTATTGTATATCTCATGGCAATAAAGTCAAGTCTACCCTAAAAAAAGTCAAGTCTAAGTGTCACATGCTACTATTTGTGCATGAACATAGTCATACTGTTACATATTTCTTTAGATATGTGATTGCATGTTTTTTTTAAATCCCTGGCGGGACCGGGCATCCATAAGAATCAAGTTAAAGGTTTCATTGCGCTTTGACAGAAACCAAAGAGAAAAGTGAACAACTTTTTGTTTAAGAGAAGAGTCACAGGATGGGCTGGATTTGAACACACAATTTCTGGTTTACAAGGCAGGAACATAGACCACAGTACCACCAGCAAAGGTCACATGAGAAGTAGTGAAACAGCCCTACACATACAGAATCAACAGACGTTGTACAGCATGTACTACTGCGTTGCAGTATATGAATATAATTATATCGTTATTAATTTCTTTAGATACGCGATTCC
This sequence comes from Atractosteus spatula, assembly GCF_055471065.1. Lineage (NCBI taxonomy): Eukaryota > Metazoa > Chordata > Actinopteri > Semionotiformes > Lepisosteidae > Atractosteus > Atractosteus spatula. Next base: position 11,960,669 of record NC_142729.1, read on the forward strand.
ATATTATATTAGCAGAAAAGCTTAAAACTACCACTTTTTATACCTGCTATTTCACATGTTAGTTAAAGACTTCGATGCTTAAAATGTTTAGGGAGAAATGGAATACTGGTGTGTATTTTTTCTTTAAAGTACCAATTCCTGGAATCTGACTGGCTGACACCCTTCTGAAGTGGTACCATAATCTCTGGTATACGGAAAAGAAAGCGTAGATAAAAAAGCTTGGATTCTCATGTATCTTATACAAGTATCTTTTAATACAGTCTTTGCTGTGCTCTTGAGGATCCTTGTGATATTTTGCGCTCTGGTTGAATGATGCGTTGCAGTTTAAATAATTTTCGTTGTTAGACATTATGAAACGTTCTGTTAAAAGCAAGGGAGTTTTTATGTCCGTTACAGTAAAAGAAAATTCCTGACAAAGTAGGGCTTGGACAGATTCCAAGTGCTTGTACAAATGTGCTAAAGAAATGAGCAAAAAATGTCATTAATTCCTTTAACATATTGGCTAGCTAATGTCCTGTTAGTTAGGTCAACAAAATCTAGTGGTGTTTGTCAAAGAAAAAAATAAAAGTATTTCCGTTTAAAATGAAGGTTAGAAAGAATGTGGACCAGAGTAATACTTTGAGTTTACAGCTTGTCCAAAGTCATTCATTATTAATACAATTAGTAATATTTTCAGTAAAGGCTTTGATGCATAAATATTTCTGATAAAGGTAGGTTGTGTACTTTTGTCCAACTGAGCAATCTTGCTTTCATAAAATATACCAACTTTTTAATGACTGATGATTAACATGCTGTAATACACAGTTTAAATTTAAAAGCTCAAATGCTGTACATGAGAGGTTAAGCTTTATTGGCTCCTCCTGGTGGTTTTACAAGGTGATGCCAGATACTTTCCGGCATGACGTCTACACCGCGTGATACTGCGTTTTCATGCGACACGCCCACTGTGGTGTATCGTGAAATACCCCACGCGTTTTGAATGGCTGCATCTGTAACTATAATACAGTGGTCAGACAGGCCCTTGATGAAATTGCCCCGTTAAACACTAAGGTAGTTAAAGCCACTATACACTCTCCATGGTTTAATGATCCCACATGATCCCTTAAAAAAGAGTGCCGCAAACGAGAGTGTAAATGGAGGTCTACTGGTCTACAAGTATTCAAGTCAGCATGGACTGATAGCCTGCAACAATATAAGAAAGTCCTATATAGAGCTCATTCGTTCTACCACTCTGAACCTATTGAAATCAGTAAAAATAACCCTTGCTACGAATTTAAGACAATATATGTATTAAATGTGAATTTGTGTGAATTCCCACGCAAAAAGTAGAAAAAAGCAAAAACATGGTTTCCTAACTACTTTTATAGAATTTCAAGATTCTTAAAATTTTAAGTGAATTTAAATTTAAAATGTATTATAAATTTAATAATATCATATACAGAAAAAAAATTGTATTTGTATTTGTACTGTAGAAAATATTTCCAGATCGGAAATGTCAGGACCAGCTTGGTTCTGTCATATGATCCATCCAGTGTGCTCTTATACTCCCTTGCTATCTAAATCAATTGTTGTCTCTAAATTTCCATCCCAGTATATTTGTGATTGAAAAATATTGCTCCAGAATAGATTAGCATCCCATCCAGGGTTTCCATCTTGCTCCCTGTACCTGTAGGGTTAGGCTACAGTTCTCTGCAGTTGCTTTTTTGTTATTATTCCTTATCATGAGACACTCTTGCTAAATCACTAGTGAAACTTGCTCTCTGACACCAGATTTTTCAGTTGGTCTGCACAGAGATTATGGTAATATTCGTGGGATGAGGGAAGTGTTTTTTTTTTGCTTGCTTTAAAGCATTATGTTTAAGAAATTCTAAAAAAAGCAGATGAAAGAAAATAAAGAATTTATTACAGCACGGCAACAGGCTTTTAATTTACAATTTAAAAGAAAAGGCAGGCACAGAATGAACAAACACCTGGAATATATCTGATTAAATCGAGTCCATTATATAAAAATCATCTTCCCTATTCAAAATCATTTTTTTTTCAGCCACTTTGATGATTATTCATTCAGTATTACCAAGCAAAACTTAATTTGTTAAACTATATAAACCTTCACCCGGTTCCAAATTATGAAAAGGTTGTTTGAAGGCTATCCATTAAAATCATTGACAGTTGCTTTAATTTATCCAATTGAATGGATAGAACAGAATCCAGCAGGATTCATTTATTCCAGTACTTTGTCATCCGGTGGAACAACAAGCCTCACTGTAAGAGGCTCTTTTGTAGGATCTTCACAGCGACCAATAAAAATGGGAATAACACTGGGGTCTCCAGGTTTCAGAGGCACTCTGTTCACACCCACTATGAAAACAAATGAACGATTGATTGTGATGCTGGATAAACGTTGCATCGTGAGACTTTGAAGTGTCTGCATTGTTACCTGTGAATCTATGGGAATATTTTCTCCCGCTGACGCAGATTCACAAATTATTCTAGAGGGCGTAACACTTATTTTGACACCTGTTGTCACTTTTGGCTTGTACTGTGGACCAGGAGCAGCTGAGGAAACATAAATGAATGAAAATTAAATGCAGAATAAACATTATTAATCTGTACCTATCATAAATATAACATAGACAGTAATTTAATAAATATAGTGTTAAAATGAATAGTTCATAAAAAATATTAAATGACCAATCTGAATACAAAATCAGACATTTCCCCAATACTGTACATCACTACAACCTTCAAAAGGTGAAAAGTGATTATTTAGGCATTTATGAATACAGTACCGGGTGGGATTGTGAATGTGCACAGCTCATTCAAGCTAAGTACAATGAAGTATTGAAAGTCCTTGAATAGGACTGCAGTCTCTCAACATTTCCACATGAAAGAAAATGATGATGCTCTAATGACTTACGTGTAAACGTTTTCCCAATGTCCACATGATTAGTAGTCAGCTGGCACACTAAATCGGTCTCAGCTATAAAGTGTGGCATTTTGACCTGCATCTCTTGCACAGACGCCTTCAGGACCTCTTCCAGGTTGATTTCATGAAGGTGTTTCTCAACTGTTTGCAGCTATAACATGAAAATGTACGATAAATTACCTTTGTACCACCATTTTGAAAAATATTTTCAAAATGGTGGTACAAATACAAAAAAGTCATGTTTCACATAAAGTATCAAATCTTTATTTGTCAAACCAAAACACTTTTCTGACCTGACTACCATGAAGGACCTACATTAACATGATTGTTCTATATAACTGATGTATGTGAAACCATATCCAACTAATTTGAATTCCTTAAGTGGAAGCATTGCTTGAAATTACAATCAATCATTTCAGCTCCTTTGTTATTTAGAATTGAGTATGAATTGCACTGAACTGCCTCCAGATTCCATAACACTGCCCATAATGAAGGAGACTATGGAACTCAGTCTGATTTTACTTAGGATAAAGTAAGCGAGATCAAGAAGAGATCCATGAAAGGTGAGATCAAGAAGAGAAAGCACAAGCACTGGAGATAATGAGCTTTGTCCTTCAAGCTACTAAAATCAGATGGGTCTAATGATCTCCTTTCTGAGACCAGAGTGGACATATGGTTGCCACTGAGCAAACTGTCAGTCCTGTACAGTATTTTATAGCTAATAGTATTATAGCTATAGTATCATTGTATAAATTATGATGCATTAGTAAAACCTTTGAATTATATGATGTAATTTCTATTTACTTGTGTAGACAAAATATAGTAAGAATACTGTATTTTATGATTCCCTTCACATCAGTATTTACCTTAGAGTGTGTATTTATTATTAGAAGGGCAGGACCTACCTTGCTGACATCCTCTGTCATCAATATGTAGAATCCAAGTGCATCTCCATTTAATGGCAGCTCCAGGGCTGTGACAGCACAGCCAGCGATTTTAATATTCTTGGTTCGAAACTTGCCTGTGCCTTTCATCATGGTAATGTCAATTTCCTATTTAAAAAAAAAAACAATGCCTTTCATGAGAGCTATTTTCAAAACTAAAAGCATTGTACTAGAGTGGACACAATGCTCACAAGCAGAAAAGGAAACACACAGTACAGTCATAGTTTAGAGTGAAAGTAAGAGTAAGACAAAATCCTTCATATAAAGCTGTAATCAGGTTTTAAAGAATCCACAGCCACATAGCCTCTAAACTGTAAATAGCTTTGGGTTGGAAATTTATATAGTTTTTCAAGGAAATTATTATTTTTTTAAGTTTATTTTCTCACTCAATTAATAGATAATTTCAATTAGGCAGCATTTTTCTATTAAAAAGCAACTGAAAGAATACCACTGTATTTTCATCTGTTTGCTGTCCTCAAAATGTACCTCTATCTAGCATCTACCGAAGAGAATAGACAGGAAAGTAAGTTCAAGTGTATTTTACATCTGTTGAGAGTACATTACTGTACGTACAGATTGATGCCTATAATAATATGCAGGCCTTTTTTATATGAAGCACATAGGTGTCTTATATGCTTTACATAAATATACATAATGTGATTTAAGTTGTGAAATGATAAACGGAACCGTAGATATTTAGTTGCAAATCAAAGAAAGCAATTCTCTAAGCTTTTCACTATATATACTGTACACCTTCATCCCTACTGGCCACCACATGTACAGTAAAACTCCACAGAAATCAGATACAAGGAATCAGATACTTATAATTCCTGAGTAAAAACAAGGATAGAAAAAGCATACATACAATTCCAAGCATACTGCAGTGACTCTTCTTTAGCCTATTAATTCTATCTTTAAGTACTGTATATTTCATTCATAGGAATGGGAACTGCCTATAAAATATAATTCGAGATGAGATCAGCACGATGGCCCTGGATTCAGTTCCAGACCTGGAGTGCTATCTGCCAGGGGTTTGTTTGTTCTCCCACATTCACGTGGGTTCCCTTTTGGCACTCTGCTTTCCTCCCAGTGTTCAAAGACATACTGGTAGGTTTATTTACTGCTGGGAAATGGGCCCTGATGTGTGTGTATCTGTGTCCGTGTCTGTATGTGCTCTGTGATGGATTGGTGTCCATTCCAGGGTATACAGTATCCAGGCTTGTATATGTTGCTTGCTGGGATCTGGCTTCTCTGTGACTCTGTATTGGATAAAGCACTTTTAAATGGATGGATGGATGGATATTGAGTCTCCTGAGAGTTTCAGTACACATGTCACTAGGATTATGGATGACATGGTCTGTTTTTCAATACTGTAAATCAATAGCCCCAAACAAAAGCCTGATATGATCTATTTAGTGAGAAAAGGAAATCTACAGGATTGAAAGTGAAGTCCCCAGATATTCACTCCACTGAACCTTTCAGTGCATGCTGTTTACCCAACAAACAGCATTCAATGCATTAACTGTACAACTAAATGCATTGTGAACCAGACAGAGATACACCTCTATGTCTGTTGAAAGGAATACCTAGAGTATGTGCAGATGTGAGTGATGCAGGAGTCAAAGATTTTAACAAAAACGTTTAGTCTTACCAAAAGAGTGTTATATTTTTGTTCAAACAATTTAATGTAGTCTGTATCTTATAAAATATTGTGCATTTTTACACATTCATTTTTTTTACTTGCAGATACCCATAACTGATCAACTTTGCACAGATTTGCAATGAGCCAAAATCATGCAGTTGTACTTCACTTACAGTAGGGCTGTTTCTCTTAAAGCTGATTCACCTCAGTGCTCTTTGTTCTTGCCATGACTGTACTTAAATTCTTTTAATTTCCACCTTTTACCTCTGTTTGAGAGCAGAATGTCTGAAACGTACATACTGGCCAGACATCAGCACCCAGACTGCATTCAACTGCAACTGTGTATCCTGTTACTATTTGTGTTGAAGACAAGAAGTAAGAAAAACAGGTGCACATGCTCTCAGCCAGTGAGACTTTGGCCTGAAAATGTGTTTCTTGTGACAAGACTTAAGTCATGCTTAGTGGCACCCCCCATGAACATCGTAAAGCTAATCCTGTAACCCTATTTGTAGATGGTTCTGAACTTGAGCTTTAGTCTAAATTGAAAAGCCTTGGGGTGATATTCAATTCTGGCTAAACATTCAAGGGTTTTGCTAAACAGTAGTTGACCCAGTGGCAGACAGAAATGAGTTAGACCTTCAGAAACTTTTCTATTTGATTCCCAAAGATGCAGAGCAGAGTTGACACAAAGCTTGACTGATAAAACAAAATGAGGCAAGAATCTCATTATATTTTACTGGTAAAGAGCAGCACAGAATGTTAAAACTGAATGTAGGCTAAACTCTCTAAATTATTTTCACTGTTGTAAAGAAGAAGTTGGTGTAGAGTCACAACAGTCAAATTTCTGAATGGGGAAATTAGTAGCTCACAAGCTGAGCAAGGTCATGAGCATCAAAAGAAGCAGATGTGGTGCCTAGAGTGTCCAAGAGGGCCAAGAGGTCTCTGAGTCCCTGGAGGGACCAGAATAAGACCAGAAACTGATGACAAAATGCCCTGGCTCAAATCTCCAGAGGAGCTGGGTGATGATGAGCTGCTATTCCTATCTTGCAATGCCAAAGAAGTGAAGGAATAGCCTCACCCCATACTGTATATTCTCAAAAGTAAATGGAAAGACATCACATGAACTCTATCATTTACCCCTATATTTCCTGGAGCAGTAGAACAAAATTGTATCAGGACAGCATCTGCCCCTATTCCCCCAGCAGCATTATGGGAGCAGGGGTATGTTGGTATCTGCTCCAACATCTCTGAATTACTGGGAGAGATCACTGGGCCATGACCTTCACTACTGCCACAGAAGAGAGGGAGGACTTTACAGATTATCACCCATGTTAGCTCTAGAGTTTGCTACCAAGTTTGTCCTACAAAAGATGATCTCTGACTACCGTCCAGTCCTTCTGGAAAAAATAAAAACTTTTTTTCCTCAAGCACTAGGAACCCATTTAAATCTGTTTGGTTTGGGGTTTGTTTTAACATGAAGGTTGCAACAGAAAACATGAAAATTAGGCCATTTGCATTTTACAATGAACAACAAAAATGACAAAGAGAATAGTAGATTGAAAAGTAATGAAGAGTTTTCTGGAAATGTATCAGGAATAGGTTTGGTGCACATAGTTGACAGAAATATTTCATTTTGGAATCTGTCCAAACAAGCTTTTTATATTTTTACACTGACACACCTTTTCCATAGAAGATAGAAACATTGTTCACAATGCAGTTTTCAGTGGAAAAATTATTTCATTCTGCCTATATTTCATTTTCCCATGTCTGTCACTTAAAATATGATTTACCTGTGTGAACACTTATACTACACAGTTTTGTGCAAGAATTAAGTGAATTTTCAAACAGGTTTGTCAAGGGTTTCTGCTCACTCAGATATCTGTATTAACCCCGAAGTCTGTGTGTATTTAGCCCTCAATCTATGTAACTTCAGCACTGTCAGTGTGTCTATATTAACTCCTCTCTCAAACTAAAAAAAAAGACAAATTAAGAAAAGTTAAGCAAATCCAAATACACATGGCAGTTACAAAAACAACACAGTTGACTAAACAATAAATAGTAGTACAGACAAACTTTAACTAGTGTAAGAGTTTGATTCTGGAAATCATTCTATAAATTTGATATTACTCTTGAGTCACGTACACACTGTTTTATACTTTGTTGGCAGTAAGTTCTTAACCCATTAGTGCAATGTGTACTGTAATAGCGACAATTTCATTAAATACAATGATTACATTGTTGAGATAGATTGTTGTTACCATATTGTCACCACAACGATATGTGCAATAATATACTGTACAATATGTCTCTGTACCATATAACGTAATATCGTCTCACTCCCCTGTTTTATAGGATTATCATTTTGTTTATTACTCAGTATGCAGAAAGTTTGTGACCTAGAAATCATGAAAGATAATTTTGTTTTAGATTTTGATAATAAAATATGTATTATATAAACACTGCAGTGGCATTAAAGCCATACAGTATCATAATGTATTTAAAAGCAAGTAAACATACAAAAAACAAAACAAAGGCCAGATTAAAATAATGAGTACTGACTTGAATGACTGTTGAATACTGTACAGTAAGTTACATTGTAGCTAATGTAAATTTGCACTATATTTACATCAGTATATTTAAATTGTTAATATCAGAATTTGCCATTGAGGTACTGTACAGTATGCTCTGCTCTAAACATTTATATAGTATAATTTAAACAATCGCTTGCAAAACACTGGTGTGAGTAATGGCATGTAAGTAGCCTGCAAGAATGAAGCTAATCGGTACTCTGCTGTGGTTGATGTACTATACTTTACTGTATGGATATCCTTGGATAATGAGCTCATGTGATTCTTTAATGTGTGTGGCACATAGGGATATGTAGTCATTTTGTTAATGTATTCACCTCATATCATTGACATATAAAAACTACATGCTGTGAAGGAACTACTTCCTGTTCCATTTTAAACACTGTGTAAAAATAAAAAAAGGTGCTGGGCCATCTTTAATCATCTAGAATGTGGACATACCAGGTTTTAAATTAATAATATTTTAATAACAGAGATTTAATACTTTAACAATTTGTCTGGCAACCATGAATTAACCTGGCAGTTTTACAGAGTAGTGAATCAGATGATTAAAAATATATAAACATTGTGACACAGTGCTGTTCTTCTTGACTCCTCGCTCACCGCGTTAAACCTTGCACATTCCACTTAGCTGCATCTGTAGGTCTGTACAATACATTTTTTTAATAAGACAGAAAATTAAAATAAAAAACATTTCTGAAATAACTTATGTAGTATTTTATTGTAAGTTATGCAGACAATGTTGGAAATATAGTACAATTTATATATATCATAACAGATGTGAAATTATACAAAAAATCAAAGCAAAGATTATTCATACAGGGCTGTTTCACATCTCACAGCACCCAAGACTCTTGCTCAAGACTAAAAATGTTCAATTCTTGCAGCGTGTCAGATTATGAGATTCTTTTAAATCCTAGAATAGATCTGTTTTCACTTCTCTGGACTGATTCCAGAGAAGCAACACACGTTTTATAATGTGGTGGCCAAAATTGTAAGATTCTTAATTAAGTCTCACCAATGTTATACAGATTTAAAATAATATCCCTTGATTCAAATTTCACACTTTTGACTATATACTATAGCCTTAAATTTGTATACTTTTTATTGTTTTCCATATTGTCTGAAAGATATGTGAATACCCTTCCGCATACATCTGTGAATAGACATCGATAGTTTCAACCAGGAGGAACATTTTTCCCATTATATAAAACTCTGTAAAACTACTTTCCACCAGTTAGTTAAGTGCCTGACCAGAGAAAACAAAACACTGGACTTATTATATGCCAATGCTAAGGATGCATATAATTCCACAGCCCTTCCCCCCCTTGGCAGATCAGATCACAACCTTGTCCTGCTTACACCATTATACATGCCTATTGTCCAGCGCCAACCTGCAACAATGAGGACTGTAAAAAGATGGTCTCAGGAGGCTATGGAGGATCTACGTGGTGCTTTGGAGGCTACTGACTGGGATGTGCTGTGCGAACCACATGGGGACGAAATAGACAGCATGGTGGACTGTGTCACTGACTACATTAAGTTCTATGTTGACAACACCATCCCCACCAAAGACGTACATTGCTTTTCTAATAACAAACCCTGGATCACCAGTGACCTGAAGGCTCTTCTTAATGACAAGAAGAGAGCCTTTAGGAGGGGGGATAAGGAAGAGGTCAAGCGTGCACAGAGGGAACTAAAGCAGAAGTTAAGAGAGAGCAAGGACGCCTACAGGAGGAAGGTAGAGGACAAGCTGCAAAGGAATAGGGTGAGGGATGTATGGAGCAGCATTAGAGAGATCACTGGCTTCGAACAGGCTGTTGGTGCAATGGAGGGGAACCTGGAGATGACCAACGAGTTGAACCAGTTTTTTAACAGGTTTGATTCAGGGCCCTCTGAATCAAATCACACCAATCCCCCCACAGCCACACGCTTCCTAACCCTTCACAGCTACGACTGCCCAACACCTCCTCCATCCCCCCACAATCATGGCCGCCTACAGCTACAACCCCCAACAGCTACTCACCCCCCCCATCCCCCACAGCTGCCACTCTCCAACCTGCAGCACTGAAAGTGCTATGAGCACCATCCCCCAGGCCAGGCTGACCATCACGGCTGACCAGGTGAAGAGGGAGCTGAAGAGGCTGCACCAGGGTAAGACCACAGGACCAGATGACGTCTGTCCAAGAGTTCTGAGGGCTTGTGCTGATCAGCTGAGCGGAGTGCTCCAGCTACTGTTCAACCTGAGCCTGCACTTGGAGAAAGTCCCTGTACTCTGGAAGACATCATGCATGGTCCCGGTACCAAAGAAAGGGCCCCCCTCTGCCCTCAATGACTCCAGACCAGTTGCGCTGACTTCTCACGTCATGAAGACACTGGAGAGGCTGGTCTTATCCCACCCAAGACCCCTGGTTAGCTCATCACTGGACACCCTACAGTTCGCCTACCAGCCCAGTGTTGGTGTGGAGGATGCAATCATCTACATGATGCTGCAAAGGGCCTACTCACAGCTGGACAGGGCTGGCAACACCCTAAGGATTATGTTTTTCGATTTCTCCAGTGCCTTCAATACTATCCAGCCCTTACTTCTAAGGAGGAAGCTGGAGGAGATGCAAGTCGGTGCCTCCACTGACTACCTGACAGGCAGACCACAGTCTGTGAGACTTCAGAACTTTGTGTCTAAACAGGTAGTGAGTAACACAGGGGCTCCTCAGGGGATGGTTCTTTCTCTGTTCCTCTTCACCCTCTATACTTCAGACTTTAAGTACAACTCAAAGTCATGCCACCTGCTGAAGTTATCAGATGACTCTGCAATTGTGGGATGTATCAAATGTTGGCAGGAGGAAGAGTACAGAGGACTGGTCAGCAGCTTTGTGGAGTGGTGTGGGGAGAACCACCTGCAATTGAATATAACAAAGACAAAGGAACTAGTGGTAGATTTCAGGAGGAAAAAGGTCAAACCTACTCCTGTCTACATCCATGGGGGTGGCGTGGAGATGGTGGATTCATACAAGTACCTGGGAGTGCACATCGATGATAGACTGGAATGGTCTAAGAACATCGAGATTATTTACAAGAAGGATCAGAGCTGACTTTACTTCTTGAGGAGGCTCAGGTTCTTCAATGTGTGTAGTAAGATGCTACATATGTTCTATCAGTTGGTGGTAGCGAGCGCCATTTTCTATGCGGTGGTATGCTGGGGCTCTGGGATTAGAGCAGTGGATTCTAACAGGCTGAACAAGCTCATCAGGAGAGCAAGCAGAAGGCTGTGGCTGAGAGGAGAATGGTGTCCAAACTAGAGGCCATCATGGACAAAGTCTCCCATCCCCTCTACGAAATGCTTGTAGAAATGAAGTGCACGTTCAGCAATAGAATGATTCATCCACGGTGCGACAGGGAGTGCTACAGGAGGTCATTCTTGCCTTCTGCCATAAGACTGTACAACGCATCAACCTTGCGTCTGGGCAGAGGCAACATTGACAGTGACCTGTTTCTGGACTGAACAGTAAACTGATACATCTGTTCTTTTTCTTTTCCCGTTTACAACCGTTTTTGTGCAATATATGCCAGGGACCCGTGCAATACATTTATATTTACATCTATATTTATGTTCATATGTGCAATACGACTTTTTTGAGTACTGTTCTGTTCCAGTTTGTTCTTTGTGTGTTCTGGACTGTGAGTAACTCTTCAGTGCACTTCTCACTGTACTGATTGTATTGTATGTATTGTATCATTTTTATTATTATTATTATTATTATTATTATTATTATTGTATCATTCGTTACACTGTGGCTGTGTTGTCTGTGTTAAGCTGCTGTTGCACTGCAATTTCAATCACGGGATCAATAAAGTATCTATCTATTAGTACTTTTGGTCTTGCTCTAATAACAAACATCTTCATCCACAAGTTCACTGTTCCATTAACAAATAACTGTAAGTTTCCTTTTAACCATAATCGCTTTTCTGTAGAAAAAAATAAGAATCATGAGAATCGCTCAGCTTGCATTCCTCACACACACCCATTCCATGGAATACAGATATTTTTCATCATCTGCACTTATTTTTAACTTGGATGTGTTTCAGCTTGCCACAACCTCACCATAACCTTAAGATAAGAGAACAATGACATTTCTTCAGAAATTACTTGTTTCTTCCTCAGATACTGTGGAAATACAAGCTCTCTTATTCTCTGTGTAAAGAAAGATGATAGTTCATCCCAGCCAGAACACAACAGCTCTGGGGTGAGTTTCCCGAAAATGATTAAGAGACTAAATGATTAGTCTTAGAGACTGATGAGCAACTTTACGATGTACGTAACGTATGAGCTACTTTTTCGTGCGTTTCCATAAACCCCTCTTAATCGGTCATTTAACGAGCGAGTATAAAGTACTTCTCTGTTAACCCCTCTCCTGAAGTCGCTTAGCAAAAAGCATCACAAGTCGATTGAAAAACAATCGATCAACAATACTTTCATTATATGGTGTCGGTTTTGGTCCTTCAGTGGGATAAAATAAAGTTGGGAAAAGGAATATGAAGCAACATGACTTCATATTTTAACAACCATTTAAGCGAAAGTGTATAGATAGGCACAAAATGGGACCCTTATTGTTTCTAAGAGAAAATAAAATAAATGCTTGATATACCGTAAAAGAAAACCAAGTTTAACTGTGTGGACAGTGTATGCGTCCTGCAAGATGTTTTCGATTTAAAGCAATATTTTTTGGCGCGCTGTCATCGTTAAGAATCACAGTGTTTCCTGAGAAAAAACTGTTGTTATTTATAGTTATTGGGTGTATTGGAACTCAATGGAAAAATTAACTACTAAGCTTGGCATATGTCACTCAACAAATACAGGACCTATAATCATATTTAAAAACAAGTAGGTCTAAACTTTACCATCAACAATCACAACAGAACATAAAACGGTATTCGAACTTTAAATATTGTAATCGACCGCGGGTTTTGGTCGACAATATTTATTACCCGTAACGGGTTTCGGTACGGAATAGAGCACACATGGGACTCAGGGAATGGGGTTGAACGACACATTTATTAACTCTAATTGGGAAAGGTACACACAGAGGGACAGGGGTTACAGCGCTGCACCTACACTAACATACGCACTCACAAAGGGAAGAGACTGTATCTCAGCCTCTGTCCCACTATATACAGTCCGGTAGTCCCCAGCTGCTGTTCTCAGCCCGCCCTGCATGGCACTATATTGTAATACATGTTACATGTTTCACGTTCTTTATGGAATTTAAATACAATTTAACCCCACCTCAAAAGTACTAAAAGAGGGAGTATTATATATAGGGAACATTTGACTTATGAATATGAAATTTACCCAAGATGACTAATACATTCATTATTGTATAAATAAATGTTCTTTTTTCAAATGTCCTCTTACATAGTACAACAAAATATCAAAATCCTTAATATAAAATCTTAGTATTCTATATTTCCAGGGAATTCCCATGACGTGAAATTAATGTGCTCTGTCTCACGATGTCTGTCGCTAAGGTTGGTGCAAGAGGTAGCCAGTTTAAGAAGCACTTAGTGATTAACGAGTGGGTCGGGGAGCACGTAGATTATGAAGGATTTAACGTGCTACTTTAGTTACGATGTTTTGTTTTGGGAAACACTTGTAAATTAACGATCGATCTTTAGATCAAGTTTACGATGTTCTTAGCTTTACGATGCTTTCAGGAAACTCAGCCTTGATCCACAGTGGTGTTGCTCTCAATGTACTCTAAAACAATGGTAAATTCACATCATTTTCATTCCTGTTTAGCTTTGTAATGGACATATTGGACATAATATATATCAGTTCCAGACAGATTATTATTTTTACCTAAAAGAGGAAGGAGCATTCTTACACTACATGTCTGGCTCCTCCGATCTTTTAGTTAATATCTACCTGAACTGTTATTGCCTCCTGTTCTTTGTAGGCTTTTATATTCACGTATGCTTAAAGATCATTTTCAAAATTCAAATCGTAGTGGTTAATGTAGGAAAATTAAATTGGTTTCAACATTGTCAGATGTACTACAGTATATGAAAGAAAGCATGAAACTACCTGGTGAACAGAACGTTAGAACATGAAATAAGAACACATGAAACTTATAAAACATAAGAATATAAAGAATATGATGGTAACAAAAGAAGGGTGACTTTGTTCAAGCAGGCCTGAGTGTCTCTGGAAAGGATTTGTGAGGCATCAAATAAAGTTAAACTGAGTTTAATTCTGCTCACTGTATCCAACATGTATAGATGCAGCCATTTAGAATGTGTGTCCAAATTTGAGTTAGCGTTAAGAAAGGTGAGGCATACTGCAGTGTCTTTCAGCATGCCTAATTTAGCACCACTGCCTAAAGATTGATAGATGACAATATATAACGATTACTTGAGTATTATAGCTTTTCTGAATGTTATTAACAATATAAATTTATGAAAATAAGCATAACATTTTTATGTAGCTCGTAGTGGTAGCTGAAAACAATAAAAAATAAGGTTAGAAACAATGTTACACTTTTTATAAATATTTTCTGGATCAAATTTATTAACTCGGTCACTTGCTGCAGTAATTGTGAAAAAAAAAGTTTTGACATGCTCATTTTAACTACATTTTACCATGAAGACTAGCTGTTGTTATTGTTGTAACAGACAATTAGATGCAAATCAAAGTGATATGTTGTCAGTTTAGTGGTACAATTCAATTCCTGGCCAATGAGAACTCTTTCTGTAATAATAATAATAATAATAATAATAATAATAATAATAATAATAATAATAATAATGTAAACTATACTGAAATTTGTTGAAATTGTGCATATCATAATATGTTATATATTCTTTTTACATTTGCAATCACTTAAGCACATAGCAGCTGCCTAGCACATAGAAAAGTTTCAAACTATTGCATTACTATTTGTTTTGGGGACGCATCAGATAAAAAAAAAAACTGAGAAGAACATATTGAAGAGATTCCCTCAAATATTTAGCTTTTAATTATAAATATATATATATATTTTCCTGATAGCTACTGTAGCTAAACAGAAAACACTGAACACTAGAATTGTTGCACCACCATGAAGCTGTTCTTTTGCCAAGATTCTAATCGCATATGTCACTGACGTCCAAAGGGACTAACCGTGGGGAGCAGGAGAGCGGAAAAAGATCCATATGCATAGCGGCGAGACGGGAAAAAGGCCCGGGCTCATTAGTGCAAAGAGTTAAGGAATGCCGTATAGAAACCTATGCCCTCAGGGAGCGGACGTGGGGCACCCTGGTGCTAGGCGGGTCTCAGGACATCCGAACGTCAATGCTGAGCGAGGACAGAGTGCAAGACCCGGAAATATATAGCCCAAGGGAAAGAGAGGGACAGGAAGGACAGCAGACCGGAAACTAGGGACAGGACAGAGAAGGAGCGCCCTCTGGCTGCAGAGGGTGTGACAGCATATGTGTGATGGAGCCCTGCAGGTGCACATCCTGTACAGTATCAGCGAGTGTGATTACATATATTTTTAATATCAGATACATATTAAACATACTAGGTTAAAATTATAAAAATATTATACATAATAGCTTTAAAAATTCAGTATTTAAAAGCAAAGAAGCAAGTAAAAAGTATGATTTCTGCCTAAGGGTATCTTTAAATTCCCTTACTCTCTGGTGGTCAAATGACAGGTACTGTATAACAAGTTTTTTTTAATCCCTCATGACAGTGTTCACATGTTTGGTACACTCTTACAAGGATTTGACCTTGATTTGAAGATTTCTGTTTTGAGTGCAATCTAAATGACAAAAGTGAATAAAACTACTATTAACCGACCAATGGCCCTGCCGCTCCTTACTTCTGCTAATGTGATCGTCGCGGTTCCACGTGGTGTCGTGCCCCCCGCCACCCATTCCGTCCCGCACACCTTGGGCACGAACCCAGATCTCTGGCATAATGCAACAGGTCCCCAACCGCGTGAGCTAAAGGAGACCTCCCTCAGCCCAGGCAGCTGAGGTCCCTGCTAAGCGCAATAAGGGCGTTGACGTCAGCGCACTAGCTCCCGTACACTAACTCAGTTAAACTTTGACCAAGCAGTTACTGAAACCATTGGAAAACCTGAATGAAGCATTAATCTCACCCTTTACCAGTTTTTCAGTAAACTGTCATATACCCACATGTCATACAGTAAATCCACATGTTAGTTATTGTTACTAGACTTAATTGCCCAAATTTATCAACAGGCATTGCGAGAGTGAATAACAGTCCAACGCAGTTCCCCGATTCAAAGCCCTTAATAGAAACCAAGTTAAAATGCTTAATTTAATAATTCAAAACAGATTCAGTAATTATGAACAGTTACAGTTAATAATAATAATAATAATAATAATAATAGTTTAGTAAAAAGTTACCTTACGTTTTGGTGTTTAGTTTAAGTAATTTGTTTATAAGGATGTGGAACCAGTTACTTAATGTTAAGAATCACATACATCACAGACACCATTTTTCCTTATTGGAAGATTTCAGTGAAGCATTCTGAGTCACCTACACTGTAAAAATCACAACCCTACCTGTGAACAGAGTCTGAGTTTCTTTTAATCCTATTCAGACATCATAGGCTTATCAGACTACAACACAAACTATATAATGTATGCTCCTGAAGTTTCACACAAGAGAATCAAGTCATATCTGTAGATATAAAACAGTACCATATAGTACTCAACATTATTCTTACAGATGTTATTACTATCTCCACCGTTTTGCAAGAGATTATTAATATTATATTGCATAAATGTTTTATAGAGGAGCATACATTTAAAAAGACTAATGTCATTAAAATGCAGACTTGTATTAGCTGCAACACAACTTACTGTACAGCACATGATAGACAAAGTCATCCAAATAAAAATATTTTAATCTGGCCTCAGTTTTGTTTTGTTTTTTGATGTGTTTGTTTATTGGCTTTTAAATAGTGTGACACTGTTTAGTTCTAAAGCCACATGATTATCTCGTTTCTAATTACTTATTTCTTAATTTAGCATTAAGTTAAAATATTATGTACTGTATTTTAATGTCAATGCAACTTGAAAAAAACATATCACAACAGACTATTGTTATACAGTATATCCTGCAAATATCTCACATTCTCACACACAGAGGGTGTCATGTTTATTTTTAATCTAAATTTAATATCTATCAACTGTGATACTTAAAAATTAATAAATATATTAATAATAAGTTTCTATATATACACATTTTAATTTTAATACATGTAATCTATTTAATTTTGTTTAATTTAAATACATTTAAAATTGTTATTATTAAAATAAGAACTGTGTAACAGCCATGACAGCACGGTACATTGAGAGACCTGCATCAGATTATTTGAAAAAATCAAGACTATAGTATATCTTAGCCTGAGCACAACAGCTCTGGTTGAAATACACTGCACAGTGGTGATGCAATGAGGAACTCTAAAGGATGTCTACTGTAAATGTCATTTATCAGGTGTTTGCCCACTCAGGATTTTTTTTCTAAATCTTTTTCTTTTGGAATTTAATTTGCTACTTCTACAGTGTTTGCTAATACTCATAATATTGTACCATCTGCTAATATGCCTTCTAAAAATATAAGAATCTCTGTTATTAATATAAATGAAGAACATCAGCAGTCCTAATGTGTATTCCCACAATATTGTATTAATTACATCTCCCCAGTTTGAAAACCACCTGAACTATATTGAGGAAAGCCCACATTCCACAACTAGAGAGACCATAGATTGAAATGACACACCAAACCTGCAGATACTTCAATCTCTGTAAAACTGTCCTCACCCTCTGAGTGGCTCTCTGAAAATGGAGAGGTGGAGTACTGGCGATGTGGAACCCCAGGACATGTGATTGCAGAATGACCACACAAATGGAGGTAAAAGAGTCAGGGCTACACGGACATTTTCCAGTACTCATCCCATTCCAGTCCAAGACTTCATGGCCCAGGTAAAGGTAAAAGGATGTCAAGACTATCCCGAACATGGGATGCAGTCTGACCATAATCCATGAGCACCTGATTCCTAAGAGGGGTAGGGGTAATGGCACCCAGTCTGGTCCTGTGGTTCTGATACAGTGTATTCACAGATAAGGGAAATGGTACAGGATCTGCTACTAACAGTTACAGTTCAGGGATGCTTGAAAAATGTACTAGTAAGACCTAAATTCTAGTATTTTGCATTCAGATTTTATTGTTCGTCACCACTGAGATGACTGCTGATTTCAGGTCAAAGTTAAATCCTCTAATGTCATACTAAATATGATATTTTTAAAGGGATATTTTCAAAAATCTGGAATGTTGCGTAGGGTTGCAAATGTAAAACCTTGTCACAGAAACCAACATGAACACCAAGGCTGTTGGTTTGTGGTACTAAAGGCACTAAGTGATAACAGTCACAGGAGTGAAAGACAAGACTGTTGTGTGTCGATGAAACATTAAGTAGAAAGAAATGGGGAAAAGGGTGTTTGCATTGTTTTGAATAAGAGAGAAATGGAGGAAAGGAGAAAGTATTCTAGTGATTATCTTTTCTGCAGTTCCCTTTTGTAGTTCATGAAACTGGCATTCCATAAATTTGTGCTCTGTACTACACATTGTATCATGCATGATCCTGAAAACAGGAAAACAGGGCTTTTCAGTCTCCTTTGCTACTGTTCTGAGCCATCAGTCTGTTTCTGATATGAAGTAGACTTAATCACAGAACCTTCCAGGATTGCTGAGATTTCTTTAAGCATAACCCCAGTGCATATAGAGCAATATTGTTTTTTGTGCAAGGTCCTGTAGCAGTCACTAAGGCTAGTCAGAAGCCTTGGGCTCAGAGAAAAAGGAGGTCTTGGGCTACTGGTAAAAGTAGGATTTTACAATTAAATATAAAAGGTGGTTGACTTTTCAAATTAACATTTACAATGTCTTAAACTGACACCGTTAAGAACTACAGAAACTAACATTTATTGTGATTTCAGAATTTCCACAAGCAATGTTACAGCCGGTAGAGTTGCTGTCATTTGACAAGTATGTTAAATAAAGGTCTGAGTAAATTGGGTTGTAAAACACAGTGTTTTGGCAAATCTGTGTTCTGGTCATGCACAATATGGCCTACCTGAAGGTACACCTCAGTTCAACTGGTGAAACAATTTCTCGCTTCTTTACTTGATCTGCTGTATAGTAGGACTGCTGGTACATGAAGGGTATTGGATTAAGTGTAAAGCACTACATGTAAAGCATGAGGACTCCTTTAGAATGAAAAGCACTTGTCAAGAGCTGTTCCAGCTATTCACTGATCAGAGGGAGTATTTGGTGACCTCTAGTGGACAATGTTGATTAAAATCAATTGTAAATCATTTATTGTTTGTTTCCATTTCATCTCCAGAGTCCAGTGGGCAGACTGTTCAGTCTCCAGCAGCTCAGACTGTTCTCCAGGAGATTCTGTCTCTATCAACTGTATATTCAGCAGAAACCTTGCCAGGCTAGACAAGCACCTGGTTTATCTCACATCAAACAATCAGTCTGCAATTCCTAAACAATTCATCATGAGTTCGTCTAGAACAGGCTTAACACTGAATATGACTGCAATCTACACCTACACCCACTGATCCTCACCAACTTCTACAGATGTACGGTGGAGAGCATTCTGACCAGCTGCATCACAGTCTGGTACGGCAACTGCACCACATCCGACCGAAAGGCACTACAGCGGGTGGTCAAGACTGCCCAACACATCATCGGCAGTGCCTTACCATCCATCCAGGAAATATACAACACCAGGAGTCTGAAAAAAGCCACCAAAATTATGTCTGACCCCACTCACCCCGGTCATAACTTGTTTGTCGCACACAACTAGACTCCAAAATAGCTTCTTCCCCAGAGCTGTCAAGTTGTTGATGCCCCCACTCCCTTCCACCTTATTATGATCTCTCCTAACACCCTCCTGTACCCACAACCACTGTACTCCTACACCACCACACACACATGTAAGCCAAAATTGTACTGTCCCCTTGATAACCCAGTAAAATTGTAACAGGCATAATAATATTTAATATTAATTAACCATACTACTTTTAACCACACTATTTTTTTGCACTGTTCCAAGAATTACCTTGCACCGTTTTTGTCCTGTTAAATTTTCTCTGTTTGCTGAATTTTGCACAGTTTTCGATTACTTGATTACATGTTATTTATGTTATGTTATTACATTACTATTATTGCTATTGTGTAACTGTCTATTGTCTCATCTTCTGTCCTATTTATATACTGCACCTGAGTGACTAGTGAGAAACACATTTCATTATACTATGCACCTGTGTAAGTTTAATGACAATAAAGTTGAATTGAATTAAAGTTGAATTGAATCCAGACTGATGACGCAGGAGATTACTACTGTGGACAGAGTGGTTGTAGCTCTCCTCTCACATAGTGATACAAATCTGTACAAAACCCACCCTCAGCTCTTCAGGAACTGGAACTACAGGGTACTGAGACAGAGAACAGCTGCACAGCTGAAACTGTGGGACTGAATATGTTTGGGTTAGTACATCATGTGTGAAATTAGTGAATAAACACATTTATATTAATTCAGTTTCAGTCTGGCTCCACACTCCCACTAGTTATAAAGCTCTTGCAGTGAGCCTTCCGTTTCCTTTCGTGAACCATCTGTGTCTCACCTGTCATACACCCTTCCCTCCCCACCAGCTCGATCAGTCAAATACCCCCCGGCTGTCCCCCCCCTTACACAGTGTCAGAGGACCCTGCAGAAACAGTGGGACTGAACACAGCTGGATTTGTACATTCTGTTAAAATACCCTGTAATAAACATGTACAGTGAAAAAGTAAGTACACCCCATGAAAAGGTTTGTCTTTTGTTACATTTTTGGACAAAAGGATCGTCATTTCAACAATACTGATAGCTAAAGGTGATCTCATTTTAAAACTCAACATTGAAAAATCAAATTTTGCACTCATTTGTACTATTTAAATCAACAGAAAGGCAATTTCCTTGTGGGAAAAAAGTTAGTAACAGCTACTTTTATCATTGTATCAAATGCCTAAAATTAGAATCAGGTGCAGATGATTAGAACATCATTAGAGAGTAACTTGGAGGGCACTGCCTTATAAAAACATCAGAAACCTGTGGTCTGGATTGGTCTTAGCAATTGAGGTGTGTGGCTACATCATGCCAAGATCACAAGAGCTCTCTGAGGCCCTCAGAAGAAAGATTGTTGATGCCTATCAGTCTGGGAAGGGTTTTAAAGCCATTTCCAAGCAATTTGTAGTGTCCACTGTTACTCCACTATCCGAAAGATCATCTACAAATGGAGAAAATTTCAAACCACTGGCAATCTCTCCAGGCCAGGTCGTCTCACCAAATTCAGACCAAGAGCTGACCGAAAGATGCTGCAGAAAGTCTCCAATAACCTCAAGATAACATCAAGGGATTTACAGGCAAGTCTTGCCTCAATCAATGTCAAAGTGCATGAGTCAACCATCCGAAAGAGACTGCACAACTTTGCCCTAGATGCGAGGTCAGGAAGGAAGAAGCCTCTGCTCTCAAAAAAGAATATAGATGCAAAACTGAAGTTTGCCAGCCAACACCTAGGTGAAGATCAGGACTATTTGAACAGTGTGCTTTGGATGGATGAGACAAGAGTAGAGCTGTTTGGCCACAATGCCAGATGTCAGGTTTAGCGAAAACCAAAACCTGCTTTTGACCAAAAGAACCTCATACCAACTCTAAACCATGGTGGTGGAAGCATTATAGTTTGGGGCTGCTTTTCTGCCTCAAGGCCTGGCCAGCTTGCCATCATAGTCAACTATGAATTCCACATTCAAAAAAAGAAAAAGAAAAGTGCTTTTAATTACAGACATGTACAGATGCAGCCATTCAAAATGCGCGGGCGATACCGCATTATTTTCCGGTGCGCTGTATGCAGTCTACCGCGAGTTACCAGTAAATACCGCTAGTTACTGTAAATTCTCCTATAATACGGCAAGCAAAATAATAGTATCCGGAATTTCCGCAAGGTGGAGCTAATAAAGCTCACCCTCTCATGTTTGAGCTGTCGCCATCAAAGTCTTTAACGAAGATATTACTAATAGTATTAATAATGAATGACCTTGGACAAGCTGTAAGTGTAAACTCAAAGTATTGCTCTGGTCCACATTCTTTTTTTCATTGACTGTCTTTGTAAAAGTAACACCACAGCATTTCGCAATCACGCATTTGTTTCCAATCATGCAAAGTACAGTAATTTTTGAGAATCGATTCACCATGCCTTTCATATGCTCATAAAAGAGATTGATTTAGGAACATAAACATATTACCGTATGCAAACTGTACTATATACAGTATGTATATGTATATTTAATGTCTTAACTGTGCCCGTTTAAGTATTGAATATTTATATGGAAATTTACCACTGAAGGGAAATCTTAGTGCCTGAGCATAAAAAGAATAGGAGCATACTGTAACGTGTTTGAAGGCCATAAACGATATTAATTTTGGAACTTAAACATACAGTATATGGCTGGTCTCGGTACTTTCAAGAAAACATACACACCAGTATTCCATTTCTCCCTAAACATTTTAAGCATCGAAGTCTTTAACTAACGTGATACCACAGTCCACAAGCATACTTTTAGAATTTGATTAAAAGTGAATATAATATGGAATCGCGTATCTAAAGAAATTAATTATGATATAATTATATTCATGTTGCAAAAAAACTGCAACGGAGATAAAAACTCCATTGCTTTTAACAGAGCATTCCATAATTTCTAACTACGAAAATTATTTAAACTGCGACACTTATCATTCAACCAGAGCTCGAAATATCACAAGGATCCTCTAGAGCAGTGGTTCTCAAACTGTGGTACGCGTACCGGCAGTGGTATGTGGAGTGCCGCCAAGTGGTACGCCAAATGACCCTGGAACTGTGTCGTGTGCGCTGAAAAATCGGGATGGGTTTTTATATTTTGTATTTTAATATGTGTCGAATACGCAGCCTACGTACTACGATACAGTGCGCGTTAATACTTCAGTGGACACAAGAGATACTCTGTAATTCTATACCACTCTATAGGGAATGTGTGCTACGGATGCAAGTGACCAATTGTATTTAAAAAAAGCTACTGTATCTCCAGCAAATAGGGAGAAAGGAGAATGTGCGTGATTTTGGAACTATGCCAACGTTGTAAACACAGGAATGCATAGAAATGCATGCTATGAACGCAGGTCATCTTGTGAGCACACAAAAGCGTGATAACAGAAAAATATTTAAGAACTGTTCTAATTTGAGAAAAATACACTTAGCATCTCTGTGTTTCGCTCCCATGCGCATGAAATAAAAACTTTAAATAAATACGGAAATAAAAATGGAAAAGCAGAAAAATGCAAGCTTGCGTATTGCTAAAGCAGGTAAGCTACACTATTTTTGAAGAACCTTATTTACCGTTGGCAAAAGAGCTGACACGTATTATGTGTAGAGAAAAAGCTTCTAAACAGCTTGACTTGCTGCCCCCCTCCCCCTGAAAGACAGTCATTCATAGAATTATTGAAATGAAGGATTATATCAAAAGTACACTGATAGAGCGCGTTAAGATGAGCAGATGTTTTTCACTGCAATTAGATGAGTCTGTAGTCGATTTGGCCAATTTGTTCGTTTATGTTAGATACGAGTTTGAGGGCATGTCCCATGAAGACCTTCTGTTCTGTAAACCGCTACCAACAGGAACTACAGGAGAGCACATATTTCAGCTTCTGAATGAATTTATCGAAGAGAATGGCCTCGACTGGATAAAATGCGTCTGAGTTTGTACAGACGGTGCTAGAGCAATGACAAGCTGACATAACGGTGTAGTTGCACAAATTAGAGAGGTTGCTCCAGAAATGAATGTAGGCATTACAACTTCCACCGCGAGACCTTTGCCGTCAAGAAAATGCCTGACGATTTAATATCTGTTAGACTCTGTTGTGAATTGTGTCTAGGCTCGAAAAATTAATTAACATCTGCTTTGCTCAACTAAACAGGCTCACCTCTCTCACTGAAATGGTGCTTTTTTATTAGTTGTTGTTAATGTTTTTTTTTCTGTAAAACACTTTGAGAAGCCACCTTTAAAAGCACTATATCAAATAAAGTTTATTATTATAATATTTATTATATGTATGTGTGAGTGTGAGTGCATGCGCGCTCATGTTGGTCATTGAGAATTTCTGGGGTTCCTATGAGAAGATGACTTGTAGGTGGTACTTGGATGCTTTGGTTGGATTAGGGGTGGTACTTGGTCCAAAAAGTTTGAGAACCACTGCTCTAGAGCACAGCAAAGACTGTATTAAAAGAATTGCATATCTAAAGAAATTAATAAGATATAATTATATTCGTGTAGTGCGACAGGGCTGTGTAGGGCTGTTTCACCTCTCTTCATGTGACTCTATTCAAAAGCCATTTAGCAAAGAGGGGATGAGAAGAGTGACAAACTAGTATACAGTACTTTAAAACATTAATAAAATAATAATAAAAACAATAATAAAAAACATTGCCACACCCGGACCGTTAAACCAACGCATTAGCACATCAAAGCCCATTTATGAGCCGGGCGCAGTAACTATTTTGTCCCTTGATTTACTGATCTGCATTAATTACAGAAATCGAGTTCCTGCTCTTTGCAGACGACCTGGTCCTGCTGTCGCCCACAAAACAGAGGCTGCAGCAGAACCTGGCACTGCTGGAGCAGCACTGTCAGGCCTGAGCGCTGACAGTCAATCTGGACAAGACCAGAGTTATGGTTTTCCAGAAAAAAAGCCAGACCTCCATTTGTCTTCCTGAAATCGTCGGATTATGAAAGAATAAAAGCATCTTATTAAAAACACGTTTGTGTTTGTTTGGGAGCTATTTTTCATATGTAAGATATAATGATGTGTTCACGCTTACACATCGCACGACTTTAAAAGCTAGAAAAACAGGTTTCGATTCACATTATCTGGTGAGCCTTGTTTTGTCAAAGGACAGCACAAAAAAAAAACAGACATTGTGTGGTACAGAACGGAGCTCAGTCAATTCAAACAAGTTCAATTTCCAAAATACTGCAACGGACATAAAAACTCCCTTGCTTTTAACAGAGCGTTTCATAATTGCCAACTACGAAATTTATTTAAACTGCGACACTTATCATTCAACCAGAGCTCGAAATATCACAAGGATCCTCTAGAGCACAGCAAAGACTATATTAAAAGTATACTAGTGACAAACTAGTATACTTTAGATATTTTTTTCTGAACCAGGGAAAATCTGATCATGATTATGTTTCTCTATAACAATAATAAAAACATTATTTTACATATCACCTTTATGTGATATCACCTTAAGGACAGCACATACAAGGGTTAATTGCACAATGGACTGCAAAGAAGTTTAATATAGTCTTCTTTAGGTGTGAGGGTAGGAGTGGATCGCAGCAGGCATAATCGGCAAATTAGGAAAACAAAGAACTGGACAGACGAGACGTTTATCCAGAGAGTGAGTGATCAGAAAAAGGAACAGCTGTTACACCCAGGTTTTACGCTCTCTCTCTGTTGAATGAATGAAAGCATTTTATTAAAAACGCGTTTGCGTTTGTCTGGGTATTTACTTTGTAACCTGTGGTTTACATCTACTGTATTGTTTTGAGATGCCACTTTTAAAGGTGATATGTAAAATAAAGTTTTTTATTATTGTTATAGAGAAACATGATCAGATTTTCCCTGGTTCAGAAAAAAGACGATTAAAATCTGTAATATTTGCACTTGTATGTCATCGGAAAATACAATCAGTTTCTGCTTTGTGTAAGGATGGTGTGGTGAGAAGGTGAGAAAGTGGTGAGAAAGCTGTTCACCTCAAAGCGCTTTACAGGATAAAAACAACAGCAATAGTGTTAAGCTGGGCAAACAATTTTTTTATCGAAATACAAAATGAGATATAATGATGTGTTCCGGCTAAGACATTAACGAGTACAACCCCCCTCTCTGCAGGAGTGCTGGCTGTGACGAATTAAACCGGTTTTACAGGTATTTTCAAAGTAGAAGGGGGCGAGATTTCCAGCAAAAGACACCCTTCCCCCTCAAACACCCAGTAAGTACAGTACTTACTAGTTAAGAAAGCTAGGCTCCTCAATGAAATCGCTTTAACATGCTAATGCGTTGGTGTAAAAGTCCGGGCGTGGCAAGCTTCTAATGTCAACTCAACTCGATTGGAAGACAATGAACATATTCTAGCCCTAAATGAATTAATAGCAAACATGGTTTACATAAAAGACATTTTTCAAAGAAAGTTTATACAGATGCAGCCATTCAAAATGAGCGGTAAAAACCCGCGGTGCAGTAACCAACCCACAGGGCACCGCAGGGCCAGTGATTGGCTGGCCAAAATGACCGACAGGGGCACTCGTGGTGCATTGGTTGGTAGAGAAAAGATTTAATCATTTAATGTCTTTACTGTGCACATTTCAATCCGCTTAGTTTTGAATATTTATATGGAATTTTACCACTAAAGGGAAATTTTAGTAGCTGAGCATAAAGAGAATAGGAGCATACTGTAATGCGTGTGAAGGCCATAAACGATATTAATTTTGGAACATAAACATACAGTATATAGCTGGTCTTGGTACTTTAAAGAAAAAAATACACACCAGTATTCCATTTCTCCCTAAACATTGTAAGCTTCGAAGTCTTTAACTAACGTGATACCGGAGTCAACAAGCATACTATTAGAATTTGATTAAAAGGGAATATAATATGGAATCGCGTATCTCAAGAATTTAATAACGGTATGATTATATCCGTGTGCTGCGACAGGGCTGTGTAGGGCTGTTTCGCCTGCCTGTTCATGCAAGCTGTCTTGTAGCCTACTGGTCTAGGTGCGTAACTACTAACTGGCAGGTTGTGTGTTCGAATCTGGCTGGTGCTGGACTTTTCTTTTAACAAACATTTCTTCGAAAAAATAGGTAAGCGATATTATGGACAATCAATTGACTTTTATATTTCAAAATATCATTCATCTCTAAATAAACTTTATTTTATATAGCGTTTTAAGCGAATAGGTAATTAGATTGCTCATAAACCTAATCGCTTTTTCTACATAAACAGCGTGATTGCTCTCTGAAAATGCTTTTCCTTTATTTTTAAAGTAGGCTCAGATTTCAACTATAGATCGTATTATTATAAACTTTCTTGGAAAAATGTATTTTATGTAAACCATGTTTGCTATTAATTCATTTAGGGCTAAAATACGTTCATTGTCTTCCAATCGAGTCGAGTTGACATTGGAAGCCTGCCACACCCGGACTGTTAAACCAACGCATTAGCACGTCAAAGCCCATTGAGGGTATTGAGCCAGTATTGGCTTTAGTATTCCCCCCCCTCCCCTCAATTCAATTCAATTCAAGGTGTTTTATTTGCATGACAGATGGGTACAAGCAGTGTTGGGTATGTATATTGTAACGCTTACGGCAGACAGGCACTGTGTAAGAGCCGGCGCACCAGAGCAGCGCACCGAGGGAGCGTCTGCATTTATAACTTAGTTTTTAAAATTAGTCAAGCAATATGAAGCA
Source organism: Atractosteus spatula (assembly GCF_055471065.1). NCBI lineage: Eukaryota > Metazoa > Chordata > Actinopteri > Semionotiformes > Lepisosteidae > Atractosteus > Atractosteus spatula. The sequence continues at coordinate 11,988,390 of NC_142729.1, forward strand.
TCTCCTTTTACTTAGGGCCTGAGCATAAAAAGAATAGGAGCATACTGCAACGCGTGTGAAGTCCATAAACGATATTAATTTTGGAACTTAAACATACAGTATATGGCTGGTCTCGGTACTTTAAAGAAAACATACACACCAGTATTCCATTTCTCCCTAAACATTTTAAGCATCGAAGTCTTTAACTAACGCGATACCGGAGTCAACAAGCACACTTTTAGAATTTGATTAAAAGGGAATATAATATGGAATCGCGTATCTCAAGAAATTAATAACGATATAATTATGTTCATGTTGCAAAAGAACTGCAACGGACATAAAAACTCCCTTGCTTTTAACAGAGCGTTCCATAATTTCTAACTACAAAAATGCCAGGTGAAAGGATTTGTAAACATATTTTGTTAAAGCAAGTCAGTTTTTTCCGCAACACATAAAATACATTTTTCCAAGAAAGTTTAGCCTTTGTCACTAATGAAACCACTAAATAAAGACATAAATATAGAAATCTTAAGATTTGTTTTATTTAATGTTGGTAGCAGGATGAACTGTCAGAGTGTATATTTTGTTGCAGAGTTGCTGCAAGATGTTAACAGTGAAAAGGGTATTTAGAAATGAGTTATTTCAAGATGAAAATTTTCAGAATAATTGCAAATCTAGCAGGATAGAGAAAGCACAGAAAACTGGCAGTTAGATTGATCAGATTAGTATGAAAAGTCATTTAGCAAAGGGAATGAGAAGAGTGACAAACTAGTATACTTTAGATCTTTTTTTCTGAACCAGGGAAAATCTGATCATGTTTCCCTATAACAATAATAAAAAACTTTATTTGATATATCACCATTAAAGGTGGCATCTCAAAGCAATACAGTAGATGTAAAAACAGATAAAAGGACCACAGATTACAAAGTAAATGCATATAAGAAAGACAAGCAGTTAGAGGTGCTACCAAAATTAGAAAATGATGCAGATACAGACACTAAGTCTTCTGAAAAGAAAGATTTAAACTGGCCCTGGTGTGTGTGCCTTTTTTGAGGCCTGTTTAATTGTGTCTGAAGTCTGATGTTGTAAATTTTATTGTTAAAAAGATCCATGAAAATGTCACTACTAAAGTTAGCTGGTACTGTTGGTTTTGTAAGTGGCAAGTAGAGCTCATATTTTAGATTTTGTGTAGTTGCTGGCACTGAACTGTGTGTTGGATGCACATGAATTGAAGGAATGGGCAAACATAGCTGATGCGGATCCACAGAGCCAGCATATTAAGATGTTTATAATTAGAGGCAATTTGTTTAAATAACTAGGTATGGATACTGATGTGCAAGAGAGGTGGAAAGGCTGTTTCCTTAAGCCAGCACTATAAAATGTTTTATTCTCAGTGAGATGCTGCCATTTCATAGTGGGTTTCTAACACTGTGTATGGTTCCATCCACACAGTGCCTTTACTTCCATTTCTAATCTCTTTATCCAGTACAGAGGATTTGGAGCCTATCACAGTAAGCAACGGACACAAGGCAGAATACACCCTGGACATAGCGCCAGTCCATCACAGGACAGACAGACACAAACACACACACACCAGGGCCAGTTTTCCCATAAACCAATTAACTTACCAGTATGTTTTGGAGTGCGAGAGGGAGTCATATCACACATATGGAGAAAAACCATGTAACCCAGAGAGAACATGTAAACTCCACACACACAGGATGGCAGGAATTGAACCTAGGACCCCAGTGCTGCAAGATAGCAATGCTAACCACTTTGCCACCATTATAAATGGATGGATATCTTAGTTATCTTTCTAGTTCACAGGTTTGCATGCATAATTTAATTTTGAAAGCCACTGAGACATCAGGTACTACTGTTGTATTTATGAAAAAGAAACAAAACAAAAAACATACTAACAACTGTGCCATCCTACTCCTTAGTTAATACATTTTATTATTCATAAACAGTTAACATTGTTAGCAAAATATTTTGAATTATATTTAACCCTATTTTTTCTTTAGTTTTGTATTTAACTTATTATATGATAGTCAGACTTAATGTATATTTGAACAATGAAAATATATTTTTACAAGATTTTACATTAAGCACTTAAAATTAATATGGTTAATAATAGTAAACTCGGTTAAAGATCGGTTAAACTGCGAAGAAAATGCTTTCAGAGAAAATGTTTCAGGTATGAAGAACATAGATCTCCAATGCAATTTCAACCAAACCTGTTCCCACACACCCTGCCCCCACTACCATTAGAATATACACAAAGCACTCAAATCTTTCGAGCTAATGATCAGGTGACCCGAGAGAGAGCGAGAGAAACACCAAGGGGTGCGGAACTATTTACATGGAAAACGGGCGATCTCCCCAGACTGTCCGCCCGTTTCACTGTTACCTGGATACCTCTTTATTTAGAACTCACTAACACTGATTTTTAGTTTAGAAAGATTCAAGTAGGGTTTTAGATGAAAGGCAGCGACCTTAATCAAGCTCAAATCATAATTGAACCCATTCAGAGCCTACATTACATTTTAGCGTTTCATTCTGAGCAGAAGACCCTCACACCTGAAGAAGGGGGAGGTGTTTTTCGCTAGAAATCTCTCCTGCTTCTACTTTACAACCAGAGTGCTGGCTGTGACGAATTAAACCGGTTTTACAGGTTTCAATCACAGACCATGTGACATGGGAGTCAGGAAACTAACACACAGCGCCACCGGATTTGATAACGCTATAAAAACGCTATAAAATAATGTGACTTGGCACAGAACAAGTTTACAGCACAGTACAATCATAAATCCTGACCATGACTTTAGAAGCATAAATTGCCTTACACTCAATTTAAACACAAGCTGTCTTTAGCCCTCTAAGCTGGTTCATACAGAAATGTAGAGATCCAGGCTCAGAACACACAGCTTCATTAGCGAATACATATGCAGGACAACTAGAGAAGACGTTTTACAGAGGATGGATTTTTAGAAACATCCCATCAGACATCCCATCATATTCACAACGTGAAATCTAGAAAATAATATTACGTAACCAAAATCCGCAATATGGAAAAAGAACCTGTGTAATTGTTGATAGATGATGTACTCGTAACATTTTTTCAAGACGAACTACAACATTTAAAAAATGACTTGTATGTACTTGATATCTCTAATCAATCCACGGGTCCCAGCACAAAACGAAACTAAAACGCATACCGTTTCGCGCTTCTTATTAGTTGCTCAAAAGTAATTTGACCGTATGAAATGCATAATATAAACCTAGAAACATATACGTGAGCAGTACTTAAGCACTGTAGTATCGGTGTTAAGACATACCTCTCAAATACTGTAAATCAAGTTAAAAATATCTCAAGACCGATTCTGGTCATAATGAAACCATGTTTTGTGTATGTTTTCTTTAAAGTACCGAGACCAGCCATATACTGTATGTTTATGTTCCAAAATTAATATCGTTTATGGCCTTCACACGCGGCGCAGTATGCTCCTATTCTTTTTATGCTCAGCTACTAAGATTTCCCTTCAGTGGTAAAATTAGATATGAATATTCAATACTTAAACGGGCACAGTTAAGACATTAAATATACATATACATACTGTATACAGTACAGTTTGCATACAGTAATATGTTTATGTTCCTAAATCAATCTCTTTTATGAGCATATGAAAGGCATGGTGAATCGATTCTCAAAAATTACTGTACTTTGCATGATTGGAAACAAATGCGTGATTGCGAAATGCTGTGGTGTTACTTTTACAAAGACGGTCAATGAAAAAAAGAATGTGGACCAGAGCAATACTTTGAGTTTACACTTACAGCTTGTCCAAGGTCATTCATTATTAATACTATTAGTAATATCTTCGTTAAAGACTTTGATGGCGACAGCTCAAAACATGAGAGGTTGAGCTTTATTAGCTCCACCTTGCGGAAATTCTGGATACTATTATTTTGCTTGCTGTATTATAGGAGAATTTACGGTAACGCGCGGTATTTACGGGTAACTCGTGGTAGACTGCGTACAGCGTACCGCAAAATAATGCGGTATCGCCCGCGCATTTTGAATGGCTGCATCTGTAATAATACGATCTATAGTTGAAATCTGAGCCTAAATATAAAGATGTTACGACCCCAAGTGTCTAGGGGAAAAGGGGTGTAACATTTAGGATAATTCTTTTGGAAGCAGGTGGGTTTTGGTGAGGGACTAGGAAGCGTGATAACAAGGGTAAGGAACTATTGTGGTGCCAAAGGAAAGAAAATAAACAAAATGGAGCTGGCTAGGACAGTGAGGGAAAGCTAATCTGACTACAAAAGAAAACCCGAAACACACGGTCTTCGGCGTCTTCAACACCCTAGCTAACCTGCACTGACTACCCAAAACCATACAAGACAAATGGCACTCACCCATACTAAACTAGTGTACTAATACAAAATCGACTACGTGTGTAAGTGTACCCAACAACCTAAACTAACCTCATATACAAAAGTTCACACAAAAACACAAGTGAACCAGGAATACAAATAAGGGAAAACAAGAGTAATCAACAGGAGCAGGGTACAAAAGAACACAAAAGTTGAACATGTAACACTGGGGCAAGGTAATGACAAAACAAGGATGAACACACAAACAAACGAAAGTACAAAGAAACTAACGTAAAACCAACAAAACAACAAAGCCGAAGCTATACGAAAATACACACACACAAAGCAAAACAAACGAAGCCGAAGCAATAACCAGAAGCAAAGCAATAACCAAAACCAAACAGGACCGAAGTCAAACAAAAGGCCTCTCCTTGCTGAAAACCTCCATGTTATATAGTGAATAAAATGTGTTCTGATTGGCTGAGGGCTGATTGATGATGACGTCATATTGAAACAGTGGTGTGATGGTTGGCCAATGGGGAAGGGAGAACAATCAAGGGTCAGCAGTGTGGAACATAGAAAAAACACACACAGAACACACACTGGGACGTAACAAAAGAAAAAGCATTTTCAGAGAGCAATCACGCTGTGTTTATGTAGAAAAAGAGATTAGGTTTATGAGCAATCTAATTACTTATTTGTTTAAAATGCTATATTAAATAAAGTTTATTATTAATTTGCTGGACAGAGCGGTGAACATTATTATGGATAAGACAAAGATAACGATCCTGATCAGTTTAGAAATCTGTGTACGCTGTAAGGTTTTTACTTCTTAAACTTTTAAAATACACGTTTCGAATAGAAAGAAATCATCTTCCTGGTACAGTATGTACAGTATAGCAAACCAGCACGTCTTTTTTCTCCAATCAGAGGGGTTAGACGCTCGGTTAAAAGCAAAGGAGATTGTCTGTTATAGTGGACATAAAAACAAAAGTTCGCTGGCATTATATCCTAGAAGACACAGATCGGCGCCAGACCAGGAGAATGCCCGCAGCGTAAAAGAAAATGCCTGATGAACTAGGGATTGGACAGTTTCCATGTGCTTGTACAATCGATAGAAATGTTCAAATAAATGTGCAAAAGAAATTAAATAATCATTTATTTCTTTATCATATTGGCTAGCTAATGTCCTCTCTTTGCTAGTTCGTGGCTGTGTTTCTGCGTTGGGTAGCAACGGGTGACTGTTCTCAGGCAGAAGATGTAAACAGCTTAATTTTCGTGTTAAATAATTTTTAAAAATTAAAATTCATTCCATACAGCAATTGCATATTTGGGTACCGTTTCATAAAACTTTCATGCTTAAAATGTTTAGGGAGAAATGGAAGACTGATAATGGAATGGAATGGAATGAATGATAAGCGTCACAGTTTAAATCATTTTCGTAGTTAGAAATTATGAAACGCTCTGTTAAAAGCAAGGGAGTTTTTATGTCCGTTGCAGTAAAAGAAAATGCCTGACAAAGTAGGGCTTGGACAGATTCCAAGTGCATTTTTGCAATTTATGTTGCATTGTCCATTGTGCTGTTGTAATACAGTTTAAAATAAGTCTAAACTGTATCAGCTTTATTTATGGGTTGCAATTTAGAAAAAGTCAAAAACTGCAATCAAAATGCAATTTAGAGCTTTCTGGCAAGAGGAGACACCCAAATTAATAATGTAACATGCCACTGTTTGTGCATGAACAAAGTTATACTGCTATTTCCTTAGATACGTGATTAAAAAAATACATTTTTTGAATCCACGGTGGAACACATTCCATAAGATTCAGCGCTTTTATATATCGCCTTTAAAGGTGGCTTCTCAAAACGCTTTACAGGATAAAAACAACAATAACAGCAACAACAACAATATTGTATTTCATTGCACTTTGAAAACCAAGTAATAACTTAACTATCTGTGCAAACGTTTTATGATATGTCGCTGTTGTGAATGTCTGTGGAGTGTATCTTATTTGCCTTACATCCTGGTTATCTCGCTCGCCCTCCCCCCTCTCTCCCTCAATTCAATTCAATTCAAGGTGCTTTATTAGCATGACAGATGGGTACAATCGGTGTTGGGTATTAACTTTGCTTTGAGATTCCACTTTTAAAGGTGATATTTAAAATCAAGGCTTTAACTTGCTTTAACTCCGCAATATATTTAAAAAATAAAAACGATTACAATCTAATCTTTCCACGTTTGATCCCAAGATCCCAAGAAAAATAAATCTAAACGGGGAGAAAGCTATGCTGAAAGTTTATTAAGATACTTAGAAGACAAAGATATCAATTTATGTTGCATTTGTCTGATTGTGAATCAAAAAACACATATATTTAAACCCGCGTTTGCGATTTGAATCAAAATGCGATTTAAATCAATATAAATGTTTATATTGTAACGCCTAGGTGACTATTCATTGTTATTAAAATAACTTAAATTCGATCATGTTGTGATATTTAGAAATATAAATTTGTTTAGTGCGAGTGAGGTTTTATTTAATCTGTGACCAAGGGAAACGTTTCATTTTTTCAAAGAAATGTTTGTTAAAAAGAAAGTCATGGTTCCACAGTGGGATTCAATCACAGACCATGTCAAGGTCACATGCAGAGTGCTGAAAAAGCACTACAGAAACATTATCAACAGACAATGTACAGCGTGTACTATTCTTGTGTTGCGGTACATGAATATAATGATATCGTTATTAATTTCTTTAGATACGCGATTCCATATTATATTCCCTTTTAATCAAATTCTAAAAGTATGCTTGTTGACTCCGGTATCACGTTAGTTAAAGACTTCGATGCTTAAAATGTTTAGGGAGAAATGGAATACTGATGTGTATTTTTTCTTTAAAGTACCGAGACTAGCCATATACTGTATGTTTAAGTTCCAAAATCAATATCGTTTATGGCCTTCACACGCGTTACAGTATGCTCCTATTCTTTTTATGCTCAGCTACTAAGATTTCCCTTCAGTGGTAAAATTCAATATCTACAATGGGCACAGTAAAGACGTTTACTGTAAATCTGTCTACGACAGACCAACGGACCACGAGTGCCCCTGTCGGTCAACCAATCACATACCGCGGTACCGAGCGTCATCATGCGTCACAATGCGCGACACCATAGCCAATTACCTCCGGTAAGTGTGTGTACCGCGCATTATGAATGGCTGCATCTGTAATACGTGTCAGCTCTTTTGCCAACGGTAAATAAGGTTCTACAAAAATAGTGTGGGGCTTATCTGCTTTAGCAATCCGCAAGCTTGCATTTTTCCTCATTTCCGTTTCAGGAGTCTGTCTCAGAAGTTAAAAGAAGTTTTTATTTCATATGCATGGGAACGAAACACAGAGACACTCAATGTATTTTTCTCAAATTAACCTAGAACAGTTCTTAAATATCTTTCTGTTATCTATCATGCTTTCCTGCGCTCACAAGATTGCCAGCGTTAGTAGCACGCATTTCTATGCATTCCTGTGTTTACAACATTGGCATTGTTTCAAAGTCACACACATTCTCCTACCTCCCTATTTGCTGGAGAATGTGTTTTTATAGAGTGGTATAGAATTACATTGTAGCTCTGTGTACACTCAAGTATTAGCGCGTGCTGTATCGTAGTACGTAGGCTGCGTTTTCGACATGTATTAAAATAGAAAATATGAAAACCCGTCCCGATTTTACAGTGCACACAACAAAGTTCCAGGGTCATATGGCGTACCAGCTGGTGGCGCTCTGCGTACCACTCCCGATACCTTTAGAGGTTTTAGAACAAGATGTATAATGCTGTCAATTGCATCATCAGTGCCCCACCGGTGTTTATATGCAAACTGATATGGATCCAGTATAGTGTTCACTTCAGAGCACAGCATGGATACCATAATCTTCTCAAAGCATTTAATCACAACAGACGTCAGTGCTACTGGCCTGCAGTTATTGTTATCTGAGGGACAGGGCTTTTTGAGTATTGGCACAATTATTGCTTTTTTCCACAGGGCTGGAACAAAGTGAGAGTCAACTGACTTCTAAAAGATAGGACACCATGCTGGTGTTAATTCCTCTGCACATTTTTTTAAAAGAGAGGCAGTGATGCCATCAGGGTCTGTTGCCTTTTTCGCACATATGTGCTTGAAAGATTGTCTGATCATCTGTGGACTTATTACAAGCCTACCAGCACTACTGTCAGCTGTAATAGTATCTAATATACTGTCACATCCACCAGAGAGGTCCTGTGTCTCAAACCTCAGATAAAAGTCATTCAGCTCGTTTGGTTTAGCCAGCTCATCCATTGTATGGAAGCTCTTCTTTGAAGAATTCATGTTTGTGACTATTTTCATTGTTTGCCACAAACTCCTGGAGTTCATTGTTTTAAAGTCCCTTTTCATTGTCTCCTTAAGTAAGCAAGTACTATACATAAATGAAATGAGATACGTATATATACAATATAAACAGATCTCTGTATGCTGTAGAAGACAAAGCACAGGACACAAAGGAACATATGTGGAAGTACATTTTAATCCAGGAACAGGAAACATTTTTTGTACAGAAAATTGTGGGAAAATAGAACAAGCTTTCTGGCAATGAGGACTCCCCTCCACCACCACGAGTTGTATCCATTACCATGATGGCAGGTAAACTGCACCAGTACACTCCCCACACACCAGCTCTCAGTGGGGAGGAAATCGGAGTGATGAAGCCAGTTCCGAGATGGGGATTATTAGGTGGCCATGATTATTAAAAGTCCGGGGGAAATTTGGCCCCAATAAACACCCTGGGATTAAAAAAAACACAGATTCAGGATCTTGGCTTTATTTCTCATCTGAAAGACAGTAACTTTTTAACAGAATATTGTTTCCATAGATATACTGTGGCATTAGGACCCACACAGATCGCAGGGCGAGCTTCCCCTTCTATTCAGAAAGGTACTGTAACCTGTGCTTTGTAAAGTTCTTTTTTCAATTTTTACAGTCCAAATTTTTGGATGCAGCTCATATTAAGATACATATGGTGGTGAGACAACTGATAAGTTAATTATTATATATATAATTATTGTGATAGAATGGTTTTTGACTGGACAGCACAGTTAGGATGTACGTGGGAGTCTTATAATAAACTAAATGTGTAGGCAGCGATAATTAGATAATTAGTTGATAACTAGCTGATAATTAGTGCAGACAAGAGAGCAGGAGTGTCTCTTTGGTGAAAGGACCAGTGGAAATAGAGACAGAGAAAGGATACAAGATATGTTTACACAGTTGTTATTGTTTGGATGTTTTGAGGTTTGTGACTTGCCCTGGCTTATTTCTCTTTAGGGAAATAATTATTTAAAATGTAGTTGCTGTGGGACTCCAGGAGTATGTTGTTGTGATTGTTTTATTTCTATATATAATAATAATAAACTTTATTTTATATAGCGCCTTTAAAAGTGGCTTCTCAAAGCACTTTACAGAATGGCAACAACAATAAATAAAAAGAATACACAAGTTAAAACACAATTACAATATATAGAGGAGACCGTGGATGGTGGTACTAAGAAAAGCAGAGGGGTGAAGAATGGAAACAGTTAAGTAAAGGCTTTTCTAAAGAAGACAGTTTTGACTCTGGATTTGAAGGAGTTTAGAGAAGGCGACTCTCTGATATCCTTGGGGAGAGAGTTCCAGAGCTTGGGGGCATAACAGGAGAAGGCCCTGTCAACCATACAGTTTAGACGGGTTTGGGGGACAGTAAGGAGACCAGAATTAGAAGAGCGAAGATTGCGAGGTGGGGAGTAAGGTGATAATAGTTCAGACAGGTACTGAGGTGCCAAGCCATCCAGAGCCTTATAGGTGAGCATGAGGATTTTAAAGTCTACACGGAATTTGAGGATAGGAGTAATGTGATCATTTGCACTAGACCTGGTCAGGAATCTGGCTGCTAAATTTTGGACATACTGCAGGTTGTTCAAAGTAGATTTATATACCCCAGCGAGTAGAGCATTACAGTAGTCAATTCAAGAGAACACAAATGTGTTGATCAGCTTTTCAGCCACAGTTAGTGATAGCATAGGGCGTAGCAATATTTCTGAGGTGAAAAAAGATGTTTTGACAATATGCTGCACATGTGGGTCGAATGTTAAGCCAGAGTCGAATATAACCCCAAGGTTTTTCAATTTTGATTGAAACTCAAGTACAGAACCATCTACAGATAGGGTTACAGGACTGGCTTTACGAAGTTGATGGGGGGTGCCAATAAGCATGACTTCAGTCTTGTCGCAGTTAAGATGAAGGAAGTTTTGAGTCATCCAAATGTTTATGTCAGAGATGCAATACGATAGAATAGAGACAGCCACATCAGTGTCAGGTCTGGTATGGATGTATATTTGAGTATCGTCAGTATAGAAATGAAAGCTGAGGCCATGTGATCTTGAAAGTTGACCAAGTGGAAACATGTAAATGCTGAAGAGCAAGGGGCCCAGTATTGAGCCCCGAGGAACACTAGACTTAACAAGACCAATTTCAGACCTATACCCATTAAGAGAGACAAAGTGACAGCAATCAGTGAGGTAAGATTTGAACCATTTGAGAGCAGTGTCAGAAAATCAAAACACAGTCTCAAGAGATCAAGAAGGATGAGTATAGAAAGACAGCCAGAATCAGAAGCTATTAGAAGATAGCTAGTGACTTTGACCAGGGCAGTTTCTGTGCTGTGAAGTTGACGGAAGCCAGATTGGAGGGGTTCGAAAAGGTTGTTTGTCATGAGGTGGTTATGTAACTGAAGTGTAACATCACGTTCTAGAATTTTGTTAAGAAAGGGTAAGTTGGAGATGGGGTGAAAATTGTTAAGGTTGTTAAGATTAATTGTTAATTGTTAAGGTTATATCAAAGAGGATGTCACCAGCCTGTTGACAGTAGGAAGACTGACTATACAGTGCCTTGCGAAAGTATTCGGCCCCCTTGAACTTTTCAACCTTTTGCCACATTTCAGGCTTCAAACATAAAGATATAAATTTTTTATTTTATGTGAAGAATCACCAACAAGTGGGACACAATTGTGAAGTGGAACGAAATCTATTGGATTTTTGAAACTTTTTTAACTAATAAAAAAATGAAAAGTGGGGCGTGCAAAATTATTCGGCCCCTTTACTTTCAGTGCAGCAAACTCACTCCAGAAGTTCAGCGAGGATCTCTGAATGATCCAATGTTGTCCTAAATGACTGATGGTGATAAATAGAATCCACCTGTGTGTTATCAAGTCTCTGTATAAATGCACCTGCTCTGTGATAGTCTCAAGATTCTGTTGAAAGCGCAGAGAGCATCATGAAGACCAAGGAACACACCAGGCAGGTCCGTAATACTGTTGTGGAGAAGTTTAAAGCCGGATTTGGATACAAAAAGATTTCCCAAGCTTCAAACATCCCAAGGAGCACTGTGCAAGCGATCATCTTGAAATGGAAGGAGTATCAGACCACTGCAAATCTACCAAGACCTGGCCGTCCCTCTAAACTTTCAGCTCAGACAAGGAGAAGACTGATCAGAGATGCAGCCAAGAGGCCCATGATCACTCTGGATGAACTGCAGAGAACTACAGCTGAGGTGGGAGAGTCTGTCCATAGGACAACAATCAGTCTTACACTGCACAAATCTGGCCTTTATGGAAGAGTGGCAAGAAGAAAGCCATTTCTCAAAGATATCCATAAAAAGTCTCGTCTAAAGTTTGCCACAAGCCACCTGGGAGACACCCCAAACATGTGGAAGAAGGTGCTCTGGTCAGATGAAACCAAAATCGAACTTTTTGGCCACAATGCAAAACGATATGTTTGGCGTAAAAGCAACACAGCTCATCACCCTCAACACACCATCCCCACTGTCAAACATGGTGGTGGCAGCATCATGGTTTGGGCCTGCTTTTCTTCAGCAGGGACAGGGAAGATGGTTACAATTGAGGGGAAGATGGATGCAGCCAAATACAGGACCATTCTGGATGAAAACCTGTTGGAGTCTGCAAAAGACCTGAGACTGGGACGGAGATTTATCTTCCAACAAGACAATGATCCCAAACATACAGCAAAATCTACAAAGGAATGGTTCACAAATAAACGTATCCAGGTGTTTGAATGGCCAGGTCAAAGTCCAGACCTGAATCCAATCGAGAATCTGTGGAAAGAGCTGAAAACTGCTGTTCACAAACGCTCTCCATCCAACCTCACTGAGCTCGAGCTGTTTTGCAAGGAAGAATGGGCAAGAATTTCAGTCTCTCGATGTGCAAAACTGATAGAGACATACCCCAAGCGACTTGCAGCTGTAATCGCAGCAAAAGGTGGCTCTACAAAGTATTAACGCAAGGGGGCCGAATAATTTTGCACGCCCCACTTTTCATTTTTTTATTAGTTAAAAAAGTTTCAAAAATCCAATAGATTTCGTTCCACTTCACAATTGTGTCCCACTTGTTGGTGATTCTTCACATAAAATAAAAAATTTATATCTTTATGTTTGAAGCCTGAAATGTGGCAAAAGGTTGAAAAGTTCAAGGGGGCCGAATACTTTCGCAAGGCACTGTAAGTGTAACTTTGAATAAGACACTTCATCAATGGGACATTAGTATATTGAGATGAATGAGTGCTACGTTTATGTGTGACCTGTTTATTCTATTTAAATAACATGTAGTGACACCTAGGGGGGATACTGAGAACTCACAGTGAGCTGGTATTTGGACTTGATTATAAATCTTTGGACAGGTAGGTAGGTTTATGTTCCTAAACCCACTAACATCTTACTTACTTGATATGTGCATGCTTAGTGTTTTCCACAATATTACATGTAATCACTTTTCAGAGTATTTGATTTGAGTAGGTGATCACCATTGTCTCCTTGTGTTGGTTCCTTGCATTCCTGAGTTTTGGTTTAAACTCTTTTTGCAATAATTTCATTTGCACTTGATCCTTGTTTTAAAAAGCGAGTCTTTTACGGTTGATGAAGTTTATCACATCCTTAGTTTTATATGGTTTATTATTTGGGTACACTGTTATGCTTTTCTTGGGTATGACACTGTCCACACAGAAATTAATGTAGTCTGTGACATTCTCTGTTGCCTCATTAACCTCTAGGTTATGAAATATCTCCCAGTCCTTACAAAGAAAACAAAGAAAACACCCTATTAGCATCTCAATACTATCATCTGTCCATACAGTTACAGTCTTAGTAACAGGTTTGCTGCTCTTGAGAGTTGTCTGGTAAGTGGGGATGAGGTGAACAGTATTGTGATCAGAGTTAGACTGAGGCGGTTTGGCTTTGGTGGTATAGGCTTGTTTTATCTTGCTGTAGCATTTGTCTAGAACTCTGTTACCTTTCGTTCCACATGTGACATCAGACCCATGCAATGCCATATCCAGTTTACAGTGGTTAAAATCACCCAAAATAAACATGGGAGCTTCTGAAGTCTGCTGGGGTTGCTCATGTAAACAGTCGGGTACCTGAGTAGCAGCAGCCACTGTATTTCCACTGGGAGGAAGGTAAACCGCGCATATAATAATGTTACCGAATTCTCTCGGAAGGTAGAAAGGCCTGAAACTCAGGCACAACAGCTCAAGATTTTTATTGCAGATAATTTTCCTCAAGAGTATTGTCCGCACCACTTATCGTTCACAAAAACACAAATACTACCACCTATGCTTTTCCCAGATGTTTCAATTCTATTAGAGCAAACATGGGAAAACCCCTCAGTTTCCACAAGAGAGTTCCACAAGTCTTGTTGAAGCCAGGTCTCAGTAAAGATCATCATACAGTGATGTAGACGAGGAGAAGGTGGATGCTTATCCTCTACATCATAGGAATCTGTTGTTTCATTGTAAGAGGTTTGAAGTGAAATCAAGAGTACTTGAGGAGCATGTGAGGCCATCTGTCAAAAAGCTGAAGCTGAACCGTAAGTGGACCTTACAACTAGACAATGACCCAAAACACTCAAGCAAATCCACAAAAGAATGGCTCAAAAAGAAGAAATGGAGGGAATAGTCAAGTCAAAGCCCAGATCTTAACTCCATAGAAATGCTGTGGGGGAACTTGGAGCGGGCAGTACATACAAGAAAGCCCTCAAACATCACACAGTTGATGGAGTTCTGTAAGGAGAAGTGGGCAAAAATGTATCCAAGTTGATGTAGGAAACTGATAGACAATTACCTAATGCCTATAAGAAGTGATTTCTGCCGAAGGGGGCAACAACAGCAATTGAAGCTAGGGAGTGTACTTATTTTTTCCGCAGCAGACAATTGCATTTCATTGTTATTTGTTAAATTAGATCACCTTTATCTATCAGTATTGTTGAAATGAAGATCAAATATCCATACATGCAAATATGTTGAAAAACACACACCTTTTCATGGGTTGTACTTACTTTTTCACAGCGTAGCGGAGCTAGTTCGGATACGGTGACGTCATCGCCCTCACTGTGAGTAGAAGGGACCTCAGCTGCCTGGGATGAGGGAGGTCTCCTTTAGCTCATGCAGCTGGTTCCCTGTTGCGTAACACTGGATACCTGGGTTTGCGCACCAGGTGTTGCGGGTTGGAACGGGTGGCAGGGGGCACGACACCGCACAGAACCATGACGGTCACAACAGCACTGTATATTAATGTTATATCCTATCCATCCATTTTCTAATTGCTGATTTCAATTCAGGGTCATAGGAGAGCTGGAGCCCATAACAGCAAGCAATGTTTTCAAGGAAAAATACACCGTGGATGGGGCACCAGTCCATTGCAGAGCAGACACAAACACAGACACACTCACACCACGGCCAATTTTCCCAGAAACCAATCAAGCAATCAGCATATTTTTGGACTGAGCACCTGGAGGAAAGTTCATACAGATCATACCCCAGGTACAGAATTGAACCCAGGTTCCCAGTGCTAACCACTGCAGCACCATGCTGCCCATGTAATATTCCATGTTGCAATAAATTAACTTCTAAATATATCTAAGTTAATAAATTGAAGAGTAAAAACACAAAAATATATAATCCTAAATATTGTAAACATTTTTTTTAATTCTTAAAAGAAGAAAAACAAAAAGTACCTTTTCTGCGTTTTTAAATATCAAATGTGTTATCTGAAAAACTGTGTGCAGTAATTCCATTCCCAAAGACTGAGGACAAACGTAACTATTCAGGTTGTAGAATAAGTTTCTAAATGGTAAACTTGACTTTGCACAGGTTAGAAGGATCAGATGAAGCAGAAACCTGGAAACTCTAGCTCTAGATGTTTCTTGCTCTGGTACAATTCTGATCGAATTGAGCCAAAAGCAACACAGGGCCACAGTGATGATAATGATGGCCACAAGATGGAGACAGTTAAACTGTGGCCAGTTCTCATTTTGTCAACTCAAGTCTTTCATTGTTGGTGCATTTTAGACATATTTTTTATAAATCCTTTGTTCTTTTTTCATTATCACAGACATATGACAATTGTGTATTTGTATAGTATTGTAATGTTGTCGGGTTCGGCCAGGATTGACGCATTAATTCAGACTCTCGTTTAAAAGAGAAACGTCGCTTTTATTTTTCAGATGGGCGTCCAGCACAGCAAGCATAACCACAGTGCCCACATGCAAGCAGAGAAAGAGAAAAAGAGAGAGAGCGAGAGAGCCAAAAAGAGAGAGAGAGCACAACACACTGGGGTATATTTGGGTACAGTTACATAGGGATAAGGTGGAAATTAGGTACAAATATCTATGGCAACATTACATATTTGGCGTCCCTGAGCCGGTTTTCTTACATATGATATATGTAACCTCATACTGTATATCAGGAGTTTCATAGTTTCTCCAGGTTTCTGATGGTACCAAGCAAAACAAGGGTTTTTTGAGTCACTATCATAACAGGTGTACACAGAGCTGCTGGTCTTAAAGCTGACAGTGACTGTCTGTACTGGGAAAAGAGATTTCACTGCTGGAGTCTGAGTCACAGTAATCTGCCTGCATGAACCTGAAAAAAAAATTATACATTTCACTTTTGAAACACTTAAAATGACATTTCTGCTAATTACAAATCTTCTTGTATTAATTTATTTGCTACTCGCCACGAGTACAGACAACAAGTGTCCATATAAAGACACTGATAAAAGTTATTGTTGCTGTGGATTCTGTTGCCATGAAGGGCAGCTCTCGGTCATGAAGTGTTAAACTCACAGGGCTATAAACACTCCCAGAGCACTGAAGCATGTGCTGCCAATGCAAAGTGTCGTCCTTAATTAATTAACCAAGCTGAGCTGTAAACACGTTTGTGCACTGAGGTCTGTGAAGAAATGTCTGGTTCTGCCTCATTATGCACAATAAACACAACTTCATAGCAGGAATATTTCAGGAGTACCTTTTGTCAACAAACCTGAGGGCTCAGTTTACCTTATGTTTTCCTGCAGATGTAGTTCATGTTATCTGATGGCATTCAGTTTGTGATCTTGTTGTATTCTAATGATAGTTAAATAGATAATTTGCTTGTTATTTTGGTTAGTGCTGCCTGTCAGGGAACACCAGGTTAAATTATTAAATGTATTGCAGTTTTTCAGTAATTCTAGTAGAGTTCACTGTTGCAAACTAGAAATACACTGACTTTCAGTACTTTGGCTCCTCTTCTCTAACACAGAGTGGCTCATCTTTGTCAACACACAATGATACAAAATAAACACACAGATTACATTTCTAATTTTATGGGTTATATACTGATAAGTATCCAATATAGTATTGTATATTGATCTATTTATGTTTATTTATTCTATATAGATATACTGTAGCATATTGCATTGTAGTCAATGATTTAATTTATTTGCAAAAAAAGAAATTGTATTGCAAGAATTTTAATGGTGTAGTGGAGGTGTGAATACAGTTTGCACTGATTGACAACTGTTAGATGTTTGAAGGCCATATTGTCTCACAAATACTGTACCTCAAAGCAAGATATTTGTAGGTAGAAAGAATTACAGTATTTAGATACAGTATACATTTCTGATACAGTTTACATTTAAAATCAAAACCTCATTGTTTAAACCAGTCATCTACAGTTTCCATGACATGTGAAGCATCCTGGAAACACTCCCGCAGTCAAACTACATCTGTGGTACCTGTTGCACATTTCAGATACTGAATGAGAAGTTTAAACACTGCAGAAGGAACTAAACAAGCAAACGGCCACAAAGAGATTGAACTGACACCACCAGGGTTCAGGGAGCTGTGTACCTGGTTTGTCAGAGAAACACAGAGACAGTCTGATCAATTTCAACTCTCCCATCTGAGCAATTTCTCCCAACAACACAACAACTGACAGATTTTCCCCCACTCCTCTCTCTAAGATGAGGTGTGTATCAAAAATCAATTTGATATTTTTGAAGCACATATATGTATTTCTATAATGTGAAGTACTATATAGATCTCAGTCCCCTCCAAACTCTCAGAGCCCCGGGTCAGCACAGCTGCAGGGAGAGGTCCCAGTCAGAGCCCTGGAACTAGGAATCATTAGGGAGCTCAGGCTAACAGAGTGAGGTTCTCCAGGCATCATAACAGAATCAGGATGACTGGCTCCCTAGGAAGGAATAAAAAGGCTTTGCTGGGGAGCAGGAAGAAGAGGGAAAGAAAAAGTAACCCAGACAGCCCGAGAGAAAGGGGTAAGGAAAAGAAAAGAGTCTGATGTAATAACAGGGGCTAACCAGAGCTGTACTCAGACTATAAAACATCCTGCAAAACTGCTGGGATTCAGAGCACCACAGGGATACACCTTGTGTGTAACTTGTTGCATCTCTGCAGAGTGTATGACATAAGAACTTATTCTAGTATAACTGCGAAACTTAAAAATGCCAAAGATTTACATTTCTTTTCCTATTCACTTTGATAATCTAAGATGAATGATTTGTAAAAAAATTAACTAATGTCATTGCATTTCCTCCAGCACCAGCACATACAAACTCCACAGCAGATTCAGAATTGAATCCAGGGCACCAGCACTGCAAGGCACAATAGTAACCACTGTGCCATCATGCTGCCATATCTATTAACTTAGATACATTAGAATTTTATATGAAAAATGTAAAATAACAAATATCTACAGTACTTTCAAATATATTCAAATATTATATGCTGTAAATTTGTACATTATGTCCAAACAGAGTGTTGTTCAGTTCTCCTGTAGCAGCTCAGCTGTTCTTCTTACTCTCAGGCCTGCTGATGAGCCAGAGCAGCTCCTGTAGAGCTGAGGGAGGTTTTTGTACAGACGTCTATCACTGTGTGAGAGGGTAGCTGTAGCCCTGCTGACAGTAATAATCTCCTGCATCTTCAGCCTGGACTACAGTGATTGTCAGAGTAAAGGCTGTTCCAGACCCACTGCCAGTGAATCGATCAGGAACCCCAGTATAACGGTTTGTTGCACCATAAACCAGGAGCTGTGGAGCCTGACCAGGTTTCTGCAGGTACCAGTGCAGGTTGCTGCTAACAGACTGACTGGCTGTACAGCTGATAGAGACAGAGCTTCCTAGCAGAACAGACTGAGCTGGAGACTGAGTCAGAACAATCTGCCCACTGGACTCTGGAGTTGAAATGGAAAAAAGAAAGAGTATTAATACTTGCTTGTTATAAACGTTTGCTGTTTTTACACACTGATCTTCTAAAAATTAGGTTAAATATTTTGACACAATAATGAAAATCACGACTGCTTCATCACACATTAGAAACTAAGTTTATTTTTGAATCCCCACCTTGAGCAAAGAGCCCCAGTGTCCCCAGCAGTAGAATCAGTGGCATCATTGTCCTGTGTGTCAGTGACTCTGAAAGGGCTGAACAGTGACTGATCCACACTGTGAGTCTTAAAGTGTTTGGAGCAGTGAGGCGGCACAGGTATGCAAAGCTCCTTCCTGTATACAAATCCTGTCACAGACAGTTAGATGAGATCTGAGCTGTGAAAACAGATGGGGCTTGTTAGGGTTTTGTGTCAGTCAATGTTTTGCTCTGTTAATCCTAGTCAAAGATGGGTTACTATTCTCTAACATGCTAAAAACTCATTTTTTAACAGCTTGATCCTTATACTGCAAACTTAATACAAAAAAAAACTTTATTACAAATGTACCAGTACTTTAAGTTTCAATTCACATTTTATAACAAGTTCTAGTATTACTGTATAAAGATGCTTTGATGGAGAACCAGTAAAGTAAGAGTGAAATTCATGTCCTCAATGGCACCTCAGTGTGATGGAGACCTGGGAATATTATCCACCTGGATAACTGACTCCTGTTAAAAAGAGATGTGGGGGAATAATCATGTTTCTGAAAGACATTGTATTGAGTTCAGTACTGTATATCAGGAAAAAATTAGATCTGTATATTCAGCTTCAGTAATGAGCTCAGATAGAATTAAATTAACTGGAACATAGGGTAATTGATTAAATTGATTACGTTGTTTCAAATAAACACTTTGACTGTGCTGTGTCCGGTTAAAAAATGTACAATAAATATCTTTCTTAAATATCACCACAACGTTTGGCTAAACTTGTGACCTCTGAACCTAAGCATGAGAGTCCTTGTCAGGTCTGCCATGAGAAACCAATAATAACATTGTTTCTGTGAGTGGTGCTTGTAGAGCAGGAGTCTGCAGACCTTCCTCTGTATCAGGGATCCATTAGCTGTCCTGTAGGCGGTGCTCTCCTATTAATAGGGTCTGCGACACAGCGGTCGTTTTTTCACCTGAAGTCCTGCTAGTCACAACTAGGGGGCACCGGAGGACGAATAACTGTACTCTCAGTGCTCAGTGAACTAATTATAATAAATAATTGCTTATACTTATATAGCACTTTTCTGGACACTCCACTCAAAGCACTTTACAGGTAATGGGGACTCCCCTCCACCACCACCAATGTGCAGCATCCACCTGGATGATGCAATGGCAGCCATAGTGCGCCAGAATGCTCACCACACACCAGCTCTCAGTGGGGAGGAGGGCAGAGTGATGAACCAATTCAAAGAGGGGGATTTTCAGGACCTCGGTTTTACATCTCATCCGAAGGACGGCGCCTATTTACAGTATAGTGTCCCCATCACTATACTGGGGCATTAGGACCCACATGGACCACAGGGTGAGCGCCCCTGCTGGTCCCACTAACACCTCTTCCAGCAGCAACCTTAGTTTTTCCCAGGAGGTTTCGCAGCCAGGTACTGGCCAGGCTCAAACCTGCTTAGCTTTAGTGGGTTGCCAGTTATAATAATAAAAATAATAATAATAATAATAATAATAATAAACAACTTTATTTTATATAGCGCCTTTAAAATTGGCTTCTCAAAACGCTTTACAGGATGACAATAACAATAAATAAGAAGAATACACAAGATAAGACACAATCACAATTACAACAATACAACAATAACAATAGAGGAGACCGTGGAAGGTGGTACTAAGAAGAGCAGAGGGGTGAAGAATGGAACTAGTTAAGTAAAGGCTTTTCTGAAGAAGAAGGTTTTGAGTCTGGATTTGAAGGAGTTTAGAGAAGGTGACTCTCTGATATCCTTGGGCAAAGAGTTCCAGAGCTTGGGGGCATAACAGGAGAAGGCCCTGTCACCCATACAATGTAGACGGGCTTGGGGGACAATAAGGAGGGCAGAATTTGAAGAGCGGAGGTTGCGAGGTGGGGAGTAGGGTGATAATAGTTCAGACAGGTATTGAGGTGCCAAGCCATGTAGAGCCTTATAGGTGAGCATGAGGATTTTAAAGTCTACATGGAATTTGACCGGAAGCCAGTGCAAGGACTCCAGGATAGGAGTAATGTGAAAACTTGCACTAGACCTGGTCAGGATTCTGGCTGCTGAATTTTGGACATACTGCAGTTTATTCAGAGTAGATTTAGATACCCCAGCATTGCAGTAGTCAATTCGAGAGAATACAAATATGTTGATCAGCTTTTCAGCCACAGTTAATGATAGCATAGGGCGTAGACTTGCGATATTTCTAAGGTGAAAAAAATACGTTTTGACAGTATGCTGCACATGTGGGTCGAATGTTAAGCCAGAATCTAATATAACCCCAAGGTTTTTCCATTTTGATTGAAGCTCAAGTACAGAGCCAACTACAGATAGGGTTACAGGACTGGCTTTACGAAGTTGATGGGGGCTGCCAATAAGTATGACTTCAGTCTTGTCGCAGTTAAGATGAAGGAAGTTTTGAGTCATCCAAATTTTTATGTCAGAGATGCAATTTGATAGAATAGAGATAGCCACATCAGTGTCAGGTTTGGTATGGATGTATATTTGAGTATCGTCAGTGTAAAAATGAAAGCTGAGGCCATGTGATCTTAAAAGCTGACCAAGTGGGAACATGTAAATGCTGAAGAGCAAGGGGCCCAGTATTGAGCTGCAGAGTGATATGGCTGCTGGTACTGAACTGCACTATCCCAGTGCTCTGAGAGCCGTGTGGGAATTCTGCCTTAACGAAATGACCAGCAACAGGACCTGTTGACAGGGGCACCTACAAAAGATTCTCGCACGGCTGCTTCAGTGTTCAGTACAGAACCTCACCTCTGCTCTTCAGACACAGGCGTAATTTTCCATTTCACAAGAAGAACAAAGGTCTTCTGTCTTTGTCGAGACTAGTACTACCTTGGCTTGTGGCATTTCCTTTAAGCCTCAAAATAATTAAACGAAAGATCCCTAAGCTGGTCCTCTGGCTCTCACTCAAGGGGTATTGATCTGAGACCACTGTCAAAGCAGGACCAGAGTTATCCCAGCACCACAACCCTGTTACAGGTGTTCAGTCAAATTCTTGAGCTGCTGGTTATTAAAGACCCGTGACACTTTAAGAATGTTTACCACGGCATCCAATAATATGAATTTGCACAAACAATAATAACTCTATATTTACTTATCTTGAAGAGTATGAATCCTGAGTAAGTGGACTGATTGATCCTGCAAGTTAGACCAGTGTAGTTCAAGTTCAAGCTCAAAACTTTATTGCCATAACAAATATTTGCATTAAATTTGGTTTGGAAAGCTCACACAACTAAATGCATGCAATAAAAATACTACATAAACCCAATAACACAAAATACATCAACCCAACATATGTATTTTATGTGGGTAGCTGCGTCAGTATGCGTAGGCTGCAAAGGAACAAGTAATAGGTTTATTCCATGCTGAAAAAAAGAAGAGAGAAAAAACACAACGTTTCGGCCATGGAGCCTTCTTCAGGTGTTTTTCTTATTTTGAGCTTATTAAAATATTTCTTTGTGATTCCTGAGTGACTAATCAGCCTTTTGCATAAAACACAACAATTCATACAGCATATATACAGCAGTAACAGATCCTCCTTGAGTTGTCATGAATAGAAAGGATTTTGCAGATAAACCCCAAATCTTCTCTGTTTTACTGAAGTTTTCCCAATCTCAGACAGTAACAAATTCAGTATTATTATCCCTGCCCTCATGTTATTTGGTCTTTATCCTTCATTTTTCTTGCCTCACTCTCTTGTAGATGTTTTTACATCTCTAATAACCGGAAGTTTAGCCCAGCAGACACTGTTGGGCCCAAGGCTGGTGATACAATACATGTGATATAATGAATGACATAAAGTACTGGCAAATCCTACAGCAAAACATTTTTGACTCACTAAACTAAACAATGGGTAAAAATTCACTCTCCATTATGAATAGTGACCTGAAACACAAGGCCAAAACCTCACTGAAGAGGTCTGACAAGAAAAGATTGATTGTCCTTGAGTGAGCCCAGACTTGAATCCCATAGAAAAGTGATGGAGAAGCTTGACAAGTTTGGATCATTAACTAATTCTGCCAAGAAGAATGACAACATGTACAGTACACTATCACACAGTGCAAATCCAGAACAGACCTGTCCAAACCTGTAACCTACTGTATGTAATAACTGAGCTGAAAGGAGCACAGTGGTCTGGGCTGGTGATGAATTCTACATGCAGGCAGGTAGACAAGTGAGCAGGAAGGCAGACAAGAAAACAGGCAGTAGACTGCAAGCAGGCAGGAAACATTCAGCAGCCAGAGAAACACAGTCATGTAGCCATGTTGTGGTCACGCAAATGGGATTTCAAGGATAAGCAATGTGTACACACAAAAAGAAACCCACAAGTATAGTCAGGTGAAATAAGAAGGTCTGTAGCACAGAAGAGAATCCAGACAAGGTAGAAACTGTCTGAATCAAAGACAGGGGAAACAAGCAAAGCACAACTGAGATCTGAAATTATACTGCAGTTCAGAAGAAAGCTCAGCTTATCCTTGATGACCCATCCCAACCTCTTCATTCCTATTTCCAAGAGCTGCCTGCAGGGAGGTGGTTCAAAAAGCCTGTGGCCAAGAAAAATGTCTACAAGAAATCCTCTGTTCCCTGAGGAGTCGGTATATTAAACACAGCTCAGTGACTGTTTCCTGTATGGAGCTATGGGGATATGTGTAATGGTAGTGTAGTAGAGCAAGATGTGTGTACTGTATATTGTATACTGTGCATATTTGTGCACACCTAGGACCATTGTTTGTATTTAATGTGGTTTGATTTTGTGTTGTTTAGTTTTGTATGGTGATGCCAAAAGACAAATGTCCACCCTTTTGGAAGGAAAATAAAGGTATATCTTATCTTATATTATTAATGAAATTCAGCTTTTGTCTCAGTTCAATTGCTTCTTTATGCAGTAGACTATGTTCTGTTTCACTGTCTTCATCTCAGGAGGCCCCAGCTTCAGCAGCGCAGTCGCTGTGCAGTCCTCCTGAGGAAGGTTTTTGTACAGCTGTGTAACACTGTGTGAACAGATTTTTACTGTTAATATAGTGGTAACTCTGACAGTAATAATCTGCTGCATCTTCAGGCTGGGCTCCTGTGATGGTCAGTGTGAAGCCACTCCCAGATCCACTGCCACTGAAACAACTTGGGGTCCCAGAGCTCAGGGAACTTTCTAAATAAATCAGAAATCTAGGAGCTCCTTCAGATTTTTGATGGTATCAGGTCATATGTTTACCTAGTGAGTTACTGTAAACTGGACTGCTGGTCTTACAGCTCATAGTGACTGTCTGTCCTGGGAGAACTGATCTCACTGATGGAGTCTGAGTCACAGTAACCTGTCCACTGGACTCTGAAAGGAAAAATCTGAAATAAAAGCAGAAACAGGTACAGTACATAGTTAATTAGAATATTGGTCAAATTTGTAGTGCAATACTTGTTTACATGTTCCACAAATTTAATATCTATTTCCAGTAAGCCTATCTTACCTTGAACGCAGAGAAAGAGAACAAAGATGAAGATGGAGGTGAAAGTCATGGTTGCTGCGGGTTTTGTTGGCATGAAAAGCAGCTCTCAGTCATGAAGTGTTAAACTCACAGGGCTATAAACACTCCCAGAGCACTGAAGCATGTGCTGCCAATGCAAACTGTCATTCTTAGAATAGTAGACCTTTGTAGAAATGCAGTTATCAGAAACTGATTACAAGACAACAAAAACAATTGGGGGTAAATAAGTCTTACAGTATATAAGTTTCAGCATTGTGCCTAATTTCTTGAAATCAGGTGAAAAGCTTGTGTGGAGGATCACACACGGAAGATAACTGTCACGAAACAGTTCTTTCTGGGCCCTATGCAGATGACACGATCCGGAATTGTGAGGAAACACTGGGGAAAAAGTCATACGGGAGAGGGTATGGAGACAGGGGGCGTGTCCAAGGGGTGCAGGTGTCCAGGGAGAGTGATTCCGGGGCGAACAATCCATGAGTGAATCCAAATGGCTAATCTAAGACAGAATGTAGAGTCCAAGGCGAGGGGATCCATCCAGAGAATAAAACCATGAACTGGGTCTGGACCGGCGGGGCGGGGAATCAGGAACAGAAAGTTAAAACCATAATGGAGCCAGACACAGCAGGACCCCGGGCTCTCACGAAGCAGAATTCAATGAGGAACCAGGAGTGACGTCTGCATCTGGCTTTTAAGGTGAAACGGAAATAAGAAACAGGTGCAGGTAATGGGGCAGAACAAGGAAGGGCTAGAGCGCCCTTAAGAGGAGGAGTAGCAATTGTGACAATAACTTTGGGGAACAGAGGAGGGCATCTTGTGATGCCACTATGTAACTAAAAGAATACAAGTATGAAACGATACAGACTTAAATGTATGTGCGAATCTCTTTGAATCTTTTTCCCTAATTACTTGAAAACAGAAATAGAATAAAATATTCCAAGAAATTATATTTTCCTCCAATCTCAGACAAACCCCACCTACTGTATCTATTGTTGTGATTTATAGAGTGTGGGCTGTGGGCTCAGGATGAGCTGGCATATTACAGAGGGTCACTGTGGGCACAGACAGTAGTGGATCCTCAGAGAGACAGTGAGTGACCATACTGTTATGAGATGAAGACAATAATAACATTACTGTACTTTTTCACACCAGCTCATATGAATATTTAGAAGTATATATAGTATATGGACTTTATGTTTGTTATTTAAACAATATTTAATGTGAACATACAGCAAGTGAGTGAACTTTTTGTTACAGTGCAAAACCAGATACTGTACTTTTCAAATTAAAAGAATTTACTTGAGTGTAAAAAATCCATGATGTAATTTACTCAAAAGGACAATTTAATGGTGTACCCAAGACTCAGAACACAAAAAAAGTATGTTAATACAATTTCAGAGAAGAGTCCTTCTTCACATGATTAGAAATAAATGTAATCACTGGCTTAGAAGAGAAAATTCCAACAACGGGAACTCTTGTATGCTATGAGAACTACAGGGTTATTTTCTTTGCTTTATGAATGTGCTCTTCCAATAAAGAGGCAGTGATCTGTCTCCCTCTTTTGGCCAGCATTGTCATTGATAAGAAATAACCATTCGAACTAAGTGTGCATAAATTATTAGTCTTTTCACCAAACCTGTGCCAGTGATCAAAGAATTCTAGATGAAATTTCCAGGGTGGTTACTGATAGGGACCAGAAGGGGAGGTCAACTCAAAGAGTATGAGTGAACACCAGAGGACAGATGTGGACCTGTTCCTGCGGCTGAGCTGGAGGAGACTGAGTCCTTACAGCAGGGTGCTGACGGAACTGGCTGTTTTGCTGATGGTCCAGGAGGTGCCTGAGGAGATGGTAGTGAAAGAGGTTTACTGACTCTTTAAAGCCAAAGAGCCAACATTTACTAGAAGAGGTGCTATCTGGATGCCCGTGGCCAAACTGCCGTACTAGTGATACAGTACCTGTCACTCAGAAATGCCCAGTAGAGAAGGTCCAGACCCTCTGCTGCAGGTACAAGCAGGTGCAGCTTTGGAATATGAGGGAGTAGAATAGAGCAGCATGCTGTCTGTGCACGGAGGGCTGGGATATCACAACATCAAGATGACCTATGTCATGAAGAGCCTGGGGTGGTTAGGCTACACATTCTGAGGACACTGAGTAGAGCAGACTCTTTCTTTCAGAAGTATGACCTCAGATCGCTATGTACTCAGCTCTACCAAGAAATTAGGGTTCCAGTTTGGCCAAACTGCACCTAGAGGAAGGATCCATTCAGCAACGACTAATTGGGTTCTGGTTCTTATTCTCAGTCCACACCTGGTCTAGGATATACCTTCTGCATGTAGCCGTGGATGTTACTGGATACTGAGCAATGGGATAAGGACTAAAGCTTCCTAAAATAGAGAAAGACAGAGAATATGAGGATTGAACGAGACAGATGAGTGGTGAGGTATTCTGTAAAGGTCTACACCTTCTTAAAGGGGACGAATGAGAAGCTGGAAACATAACACTGGAAAGCTAGAATTTAACAACATATCTGAATCATCTATAGAAGCCATTTCTGAGAGAGATGTTATCGAAGGCTGGTTGAGAGATAGCGATGGAATAAAAATGTTTATTAGACCTGTGGTGATCAATAGGACAGAGGGTGGTGCTGTCCTATGTGATATCACATAAAGGTGATATGTAAAATAATGTTTTTTTATTATTGTTATAGAGAAACATGATCAGATTTTCCCCGGTTCAGAAAAAAAGATCTAAAGTATACTAGTTAAGAAAAATAAATCTAAACAGGGAGAAAGCTATGCTGAAAGTTTATTAAGATACTTAGAAGACAAAGATATCAATTTATTTTAGTTAAAATTGTATATATCACCTTTAAAAGTGGAATCTCAAAGCAAAGTACATACCCAACACTGATTGTACCCATCTGTCATGCTAATAAAACACCTTGAATTTAATTGAATTGAGGGAGAGAGGGGGGGAGGGCGAGCGAGATAACCAGGACGTAAGGCAAATAAGATACACTACACAGACATTCACAACAGCGACATATGAAACGTTTGCACATATAGTTAAGTTATTACTTGGTTTTCAAAGTGCAATGAA
Organism: Atractosteus spatula; assembly: GCF_055471065.1. Classification (NCBI taxonomy): domain Eukaryota; kingdom Metazoa; phylum Chordata; class Actinopteri; order Semionotiformes; family Lepisosteidae; genus Atractosteus; species Atractosteus spatula. The sequence continues at coordinate 12,016,113 of NC_142729.1, forward strand.
ATACAATATTGTTGTTGTTGCTGTTCTTGTTGTTTTTATCCTGTAAAGCGTTTTGAGAAGCCACCTTTAAAGGCGATATATACTGTAAAAGCGCTGATTCTTATGGAATGTGTTCTGCCGGGGAATCAAAATATTTTTTATGTTTTTTTTTAATCACGTATCTAAGGAGATCTCAGTATAACTTTGTTCATGCACAAACAGTGGCATGTTACATTATTAATTTGGGTGTCTCCTCTTGCCAGAAAGCTCTAAATTGCATTTTGAGTGTCACAGTTTAAATAATTTTCGGTGTTGGAAATTATAAAACGCTCTGTTAAAAGCAAGGGATTTTTTGTGTCCGTTACAGTAAAAGAAAATGCCTGACAGAGTAGGGCTTGGACAGATTCCAAGTGCATTTTTGCAATCGGACTTATTTATGGGTTGCAATTTAAAAAAAGTCAAAAACCGCGCTCAAAATGCAATTTAGAGCTTTCTGGCAAGAGGAGGCACCCAAATTAATAATGTAACATGCCACTGTCTGTGCATGAACAGGGTTATACTGCTATTCCCTTAGATACCCGATTAAAAAAAAAAATAAATGTTTTGAATCCCCGGTGGAACCGGGCATCCATATGAATCAAGTAACAGGTTTATTCCATGCTGAAAAAAAGAAAGAAAACACATTCCATAAGAATTGACTGAGCTCCGCTCTGTACCACACAATGATCCCCCCAGAGTCTCTGCCCCGGGTTATTTGGGTTTTTTGACAGAGGGTAAAAAACTCTCTCTCTCCCTGTGTATTGTCCGTTTTTTTGTGCTGTCCTTTGACAAAACAAGGCTCGCCAGCTAATGTGAATCGAAACCTGTTTTTCTAGCTTTTAAAGTCGTGCGATGTGTAAGCCACAATTCAAATAGAGAAAAAAGAGCTGACTGACAAGATTTAAGATGTGGCTGTAAATGTTGGATTAAAAAAAACACATTCCCCGACGTTTGTTGCATTGCTTGAAAAATAACTTTATTTCGAGAGACTGGATAAGTAATTCAAGTGGTTTTTTAACTTCCTGAAAAACAACTAATAATTTAACTATATGTTCAAACGTTTTATGATATGTCGCCGTTGTGAATGTCTGTGGACATGTGCTGGCTGGACAGGAGGCTCTACTGTACACAGAGAGGGGCGGGAGGAGGGGACAAACCGATACATACTCTTAGAGTTTGATTAATAGGGAATATAATACAAAAATATAGTACTAAAAATAAGATACACTCTACAGACATTCACAACGGCGACTGTCAGAAGATAGGACACAGCGGCTCAGGCACCTGCTGAATGGAAAAGGGGCACTTTAATGTTCTGTATGGCTAATACTAAAGCCAATACTTCAATACTTTAATATTCTTTTCTGTATGTTTAACAATAGTGGGTACTGGCCTAATTCGTCCCTGCTCCTGTTGTTAGGTGTTAATGTGTTGTTAAGTGTGAATTTGTACCTGTTTCCCTGAGGTCTGTCTTTTATTCTGGAAAACCATAACTCTGGACTTGTCCAGATTGACTGTCAGCGCCCAGGTCTGACAGTGCTGCTCCAGCAGTGCCAAGTTCTGACACAGCCTCTGTTCTGTGGGCGACAGCAGGACCAGGTCGTCTGCAAAGAGCAGGAACTCGATTTCCATAATTAATGCAGATCAGTAAATCAAGGGACAAAACAATTATTGCGCCCGGGTCCTCAATGGGCTTTGACGTGCTAATGCGTTGGTTTAACACTCCGGGTGTGGCAAGCCTCTAATGTCTCCCGACTTCGGCAAAAGGCACCCGCCTTTCATTGGAAGACAATGAACATTCTAGCCGTACATGTGAATATAGCATAAATACACCAAGGGATTGGGTGAGCTCCCATCACAAAAAAAACTGCGAACCTGCACTACAGCGACCACAGTACAGTATGGAGACCAAGACCTTTTACGGGAAGAGACGGGGTGCTTCTACCGCCCCAGATTCCAAAGAGCGAAGGGTAAGCAAATACAGCAGACTTCATCTGAAATACGCGATTACAGCGCATATTACAAGGTATTATTGCCGTTTTGAATTTTAAATTCAATTATAATTATTTCTTCGTAGCCTGTTCTTCAAGAAAACACCGCACGGGCAAAACGATCTTCGAAATCTACCACCAGGACAGTAAAAAAGAAAGCAGTAAGACGGAAAAAAAGAAAAGTTTATTTTGACGTCTGTTCCGCGACTGATGAATACTACTGTGTGACTTTATTTCTTACATGAATTATGTTATTTTGCCACAGGCCGTGGGTCTCCGCTCTCGGCCACTGGCCAGGGTGCCAACATGTAGAAGCAGCATCTGTGTGGAGACATTTCGGCAGCAGCGGGAGCAGTACGATGCATTACTGGGGAGGATTGGGAGGCTAGAGACACTCCTGAAAATGCAGAGGAAGGAGACAGTATGTTCCAGCAGTCAAACAGTTGAGCAGCTGTCTCCCGAAAAGTGCCTCTCCCCGCCGCGCAGGTTGCAATGCCTGGCGGAAGCTGTGCCCCCCGCAGAGCACACACCGCCTCAGGACACTCCATCCCGGCCTCTCCACTCACCACCGCGCAGGAATTTGTTGATGCTGTCCCCGCCGTCTATCTCCCCCCAGGAAGCACCGTTCACAGAGCGGAATTCACAGACGCCAGTGGGACGAATAATTCTCCCAGATATCCAACTGCTACCCATCACTCAGGAGATGGAGGGGGGGTTGTACTTGCAGTGCATCGGCATAGACGGGAAAGCAAGAGCCGACCGCTACGCCGCCCTCGTGTTTCGAAATCTTGTGACTTTTGAAATTTACTGAGGGTGGACCACGTCTGTAAATTTCGATGGGTCCAGAGGCAAAAGTGCCTTGCCTTGCAATCTCCGGGAAACCATTAGTCGCATGGTGAATCGGAGATTCTCAACCCTTACTTCGTGCGACTGGAAAAGAATTCGTGATCGGATCAACGAAATGCTTCGTACAAGGAGGCGCTCTTTTCCTCTAGTCTAACAGTCTGTCCACAAACAAAACATTCCTGTTAGACAAGAGGAATTGAAAAAAAACAATTTTGTCAATGGAAACCGGTGTGTGTGTCTCTCTCTGCTGGATGTCCCTCTCAATCTCTGCTGAATGAATAAAAGCATTTTATTAAAAACGCATTTGCGTTTGTCTGGTATTTACTTTGGTCCCTTTTAACTGTTTTTCGATCTACTGTATTGCTTTGAGATGCCACTTTTAAAGGTGATATGTAAAATAAAGTTTTTTATTATTGTTATAGAGAAACATGATCAGATTTTCCCTGGTTCAGAAAAAAAGATCTAAAGTGCTACACCTAACATTCTTAATTCGATGTATTTAAAGCAGTGAACTACTGTAGGTGTAACATAACATTCAGAAATACAATCGAGAATAGTTTTGTGGTGTTTGTTTAGATGAAACATTCCTAAAACGTATAACGTAACAAAATTAAAGACGATTAAAATCTGTAATCTTTCCACTTGTACTGTATGTCATCGGAAAGTTTCTGCTTTGTGTAAGGATGGTATCAAAAAAGTAATCTTAAGTGGTGAGAAAGCTGTGCTCAATGTATTTAAGGGACTTAAAAGTAAAAGGAGATGCTTCATATTGCTTGACTAATTTTAAAAACTAAGTTATAAATGCAGACGCTCCCTCGGTGCCGCGTCGGGTGTAAATATCAAAATATACATTCGTCCCGGGCACAGGCTGAAGAGCGCCCGGCTGGGGTGCGCGGGGAAGAGCAGGACACTAGTGAAAGGCGGGGTTTAGGAAGGCGTACAGTCTGGGCAGGTATAGATTACACTTTTCTAAAACGTATTTGAAAAATAAAAACGATTACAATCTAATCCTTCCACGTTTGATCCTAAAATCCCAAGAAATATAAATCTAGACAGGTAGAAAGCTATGCTGAAAGTTTATTAAGATACCTAGAAGACAGAGATACTGTATCAATTTATGTTGCATTAGCCTGATTAAGATTAAAAAAAACACATATAATTAAACACGCGTTTGCGATTTAAATCAAAACACGATTTAAATCAATATAAATGTTTATATTGTATCGCATACTGTCCAGCCTCCATTTCTCTATAAAAATTTACTCCACACACACACACACAATAGAAGCAGGAAGCAGAAGCAGGGACCGTTGTCAGAAGGGAAGAAGGTGACTATTCATTGTTATCAAAAATGACTTAGAATCGATCATGTTGTGATATTTTGAAATATAAAAGTCAATTGATTGTCCATAATATCGCTATTCTATTTTTTCGAAGAAATGTTTGTTAAAAGGAAAGTCTAGCACCAGCTTGATTCGAACACACAACCTGCCAGTTGTTAGTGAGGCACGTAAACCGGTAAGCTACAAGACAGCTCACATGAACAGGGAGGTGAAACAGCCCTACACAGCCCTGTCGCAGTACACGAATATAATCATATCGTTATAAAATTCTTTAGATACGCAAATCAATATTATATTCCCTTTTAATCAAATTCTATAAGTATGCTTGTTGACTCTGGTATCTCTTTAGTTAAAGACTTCGATGCTTAAAATGTTTAGGGAGAAATGGAATACTGGTGTGTATTTTTTCTTTAAAGTACCAAGACCAGCCATATACTGGATGTTTATGTTCCAAAATTAATATCGTTTATGGCCTTCACACGCGTTACAGTATGCTCCTATTCTTTTTATGCTCAGCTACTAAGATTTCCCTTCAGTGGTAAAATTCAATATCTACAACGGGCACAGCAAAGACGTTTACTGTAAGTCTTTCTACGACAGACCAACGGACCACGAGTGCCCCTGTCGGTCAACCAATCACGTACTGCGGTGCCACGCGTCATCTTGCGTCACACTGTGCGACGCCACCTTCGGTACGTGTCTGTAACGCGCACTTTGAATGGCTGCATCTGTAGATTTGGACATTTATATCCTTAAATTAATATCATGATTAATTTATTTAGATACGTGCTTACATATTCTCTATTATAAAACAGATAATTTGGTCCTGGAATCTGATTGGCTGACACCCTTCTGAAGAGGTACCATAATCTCTGGTATACGGACGCCCCTGAAATTTGACTTGTTACTGTGTGATAAATTTTAAAGACATAGATAAAAAAGTTTGGATTCTCATATATCTGGTACAAGTATCTTTTAAAACAGTCTTTGTTGTGCTCTTGAGGATCCTTGTGATATTTTGAACTCTGGTTGAACTATAAGTGTCGCAGTTTAAATAATTTTCATTGTTAGAAATTATGAAACACTCTGTTAAAAGCAAGGGAGTTTGTACATCTGTTATAGTAAAAGAAAATGCCCGACGAACTAGGGATTGGACAGTTTTTCAGTGCTTGTACAATCGATGGAAATGTTCAAATAAATGTGCTAAAGAAATAAAAAAAAGTAAATTATTCCTTTATCATATTGGCTACCTAATGTCCCGTCCTTGTTAGTTAGATCTACGAAATGCTGTGTTGTTACTTTTTTTTGTTGATGAAAAAATAAAGTCTTTTAAATTAAAATGACGGTTACAGATAATGTGGACCAGCGTAATACTTTGAGTTTACAGCTTCATTATTAATAATATGAGTAATATCTTCTGTAAAGGCTTTGATGCATAAAATATTTCTGCATAATTAAAATATTTATGATAAAGGTAGGTTGTGTACTTTTGCCCAACTGAGCAATCTTACTTTCATAAAATATACCAACTTTTTAATGACACACAGTTTAAATTTAAAAGCTCAAATCCTGTACATGAGAGGTTAAGCTTTATTTGCTCCTCCTGGCGGTTTTACAAGGTGATTCCGGATACTTTCCGGTATGACGTCAAATGTCGCGATACACCGCATGATACCGCGTGATACTGCGTTTTGATGCGACACGCCCACCGGTATACCGTGAAATACCCCACCCATTTTGAGTGGCTGCATCTGTACCTCCAGATCTAAATGCCCCTCAGAGCCTTTAGAGAGGACTTACACCACACTGTTCACAGGCAGGGAACGAGACCTAGAAAACCCCCTTCCTTGATCAGTAATTCACCATCCCCAGAACGCCAGCATCGCTGCTTTTGCCCCAGGGTGGACTTACACACTGAGCTAAATCAGGGCGATTCTCAGGTCTCAATGTCCTTTAAATCCTGCTACTTAGTGCTTTGCTCTTTTATTATGAGGTGAGTTTATGTACCGTGCGTGTGTATATGTTTACAAACAAGAAATACACCAGAAACATACATCTATATTTACGTCTCTGCTGCTCCCTTTAAACGGAGGAAAACACGAAAAGCATACATGTATCATCTACGTCGTTCCTGTTCCCTTTAAAACAAAACAAAACAAAACAAAACCACGCCACCCCTATCCGTGCACGATCAAAGCGTAGCTACTCTCAGGACCCAATCCTGAATTATACGTGCATTCAAAGCACCACTCAGCTTCAGAACCCCGGGGCACAATTAAGGCCCACACCGATCCTGAGCCTCACGGTAAAGCTCCAAACCCGTTCAAAACCCAGTGCAATTAAGGCATACACCCGACACCAGTTTCATGCATGCAATTAAGGCACACACCCGACACCAGTTTCATACGTGCAATTAAGGCATACACCCGACACCAGTTTTGAACGCCTGTACACAATGCCGTGAATCACAGCCTGCCAGACCAACTTCTGCGCTTACAGCAAACCACCCATTACATACACCGGTGTCTTCCCTGGGCCAGAGGTATCCAGGACCTCACATTTACAGTACTCATGTCGGGCGATTCTCGCAGGGAGCAGAGATTTCCCAATCGGTCAGAAAGAGTCGGGACTTTTTTTTTAAAAAGAGGAGTCCTTACTTCTTAGTAATGTGAGCACTGGCCGTCTGTCCTGCCGATGGGAAGTTTTGCGCCTTCTGGAGCATCCGCAGACTACGCCCAAATTGGTGTAACAGAAAGAATAAGGTTCTGGATCCCGAGATGAAGTTAAACAGATGAGTTTATTGCATGCAAGGAACAATAAAGCTGAAGTCTTGGTTCCCGCAAGAAACAACAAAACCGAAGTATTGATCAAAGTGCCGGTACAAACTTTAGTGTTTATATAGTCCTTCCTTGCTGCTCTGATTCGTCATTCATTATTATGGTAAAGGGGGGAGGTCACGTGTTTGACCAGTTTACAGCTTTTTGGACAAATGGTCAGAGATTAGTCCCCAGGGGGTTCCCTAGCTCTCCTAGCTCGCATCTGGAATCCTTATCAGTTAACCCCCTTCCTGCCATAAACTCCAGCCTTAGAAGTCTAATCTTCATTCAGAAAGGACTTAGAATAACCCCGTCTTCACATCTTACTTCATTTGCAACCAACAAAACGCAATAGAAAAACAAACAGATAATTATTAGGAAAAATAATTGAATTTAAAAAACCTACAACACCCTGGTTGAATAAGTGTGTACACCCTTTTATAATGAGGGCTGTAGCTGTGTTCAGAGTTAACCAATCACATTCAAAATCATGTCCAAAGGTAAGTAGCATACACCTGCCATCAATGAAAGTGATTCTGATTAACCCCAAATAAAAATCAGCTGTTCCTATAGGATTTCTTTGAAACTTTCATGGTTGCATCCTACTGGGATAGCCATGGTCCACAAGGAGCTGACAAAACATCTACTGGATCTTAGTGTTGAAAGGTACCGATCAGGAGAGGGATATAAAATAATATCAAAGGCATTGGATGTACCATGGAGCACTGTGAAGACTATCATCAATAAGTGGAGAAAATATGGCACCACAGGGACATTGACAAGATCAGGACAACCCTCCAACGTTTATGACAGGACAAGGAGAAAACTTATCAGGGAGGCTACCAAGAGGCCTACAGCAACATTAAATGAGCTGCAGGTATTTCTGGCAGGTATTGGTCACTCCTTGCATGTGACAACAATCTCCTGCATTCTGCAGACATCTGGCCAATGGCGTAGAGTGGCGAGACGGAAGCCACGGAACAAAATCCAAACCCGTCTAAATTGTGCAAAAAAATACATTTAATAACCCCTTAAACATGTGGGAAAATGTCTGATGAGACAAAGGGTGAACTTTTTGGCCTTAACTCTAAAAGATATGTTTGGTGCAAAGACAACACAGCTCATCATCCAAAGAACACCATACCTACTGTGAACCATGGTGGTAGAAGCATCATGCTTTGGGACTGCTACTCTTCAGCTGGGACAAGGACTCTAGTCAAGATAGATGGGATAATATAGAGATATTTTGGCACAAAACCTGCTGGCATCTGTCAGAAAGCTGAAGATGAAGAGGAATTTCACCTTCCAACCTCATAACAACCCAAAGCATACATACAAGTCAACCAAGGAATGGTTTCAGAAAAGGAAGATCAAAGTCTTGGAATGGCCTAGTCAGAGCCCAGACCCCAACCCATAGAAAACCTGTGGAATGACCTAAAGAGGGCTGTGCACAGGAGATCCCCTGGCAATATGAAGGAGCTTGAATTTGTTTGCAAGGAAGAGTGGGATAAAATTGCAAAGCTGATAGAGACTCATTCACAAAGACTTACTGCTGTAATAATTGCAAAAGGTGCTTCCACAAAGTATTAGTGGGCAGGGGGGGGGGGGGGTGCACACTTATGCAACCAGGGTATTGTAGGCTTTTTAATTTCAATTATTTTTCCTAATAATTATCTATTTGTTTATCTCTTGAATTTTGTTGGTTGCAAGGTCTGGCTTTACATCACAAAAACCTGCAATTTCAATAAAGGTGCGTAGACTTTTTATATCCACTGTACATGGACATAGAAAAAGACAAACTATAAATATAAATTGAGAAATGTATACTGTAGAAGTAGGAAGTAAAAGGAATCAAGATCCAAGAACAGGAGTTACCTCTTTACCCTGTGGTTGTGGGAGTATGGGACAAGCTATCCAATCATGTTGTGATAGCCAGTATCTTGGTTTCTTTCAAAAAACCTTATGTTCTTGCAACTGAACTGGCTAGATGGGCTAAATTAGCTTCATTCCATTTGTAACCTGAGAAAGCAGAGCGCACTCTGAAGTGAAACTCGAGTCAGCCAAAATCTCAAATCAGAATTACAGATTACAGGTTTTCTGCTGAATTTCAGCAGCCAGATGTTACCTCTAAGTACTGAATTAATAAACTTGTAGCTGAGGAATTTTATATTATATATAGAACAGGTTACTATACAAAAGATTACACACTGTGATATTTTAATAGTATTTTAAGAATATTTAAAAGTCTGGCACCTAAGCCACACAATCCCAGTGTCTGATTATGTTGCTAGTAGTTCCTAGTAGTTTGAATAAAACTACTAGTTCCTAGAAGTTTAAATAAAATGTGTCCAAAGTGTCTAATAACTGTAAAGGTCCAAATGTCAGAGCATAGCAGTACAGGAAATTGATTTATTTGGGAAATTGATTTATTTGGGTTTGAGGTGAATAATACTAAGCTTCTGGAAACATTTTATGGTGTGATAAGCATAGTCTCTTGTGATCTTCCATTCCACAGTAAGCAATCTTAAATAGATTACCATAGACCAGTGTAGTTATTATATGTCCACCATATTAAAGCACAGTATTGAAGCGGTACTCCATCATGTCCCTCTGTACAGGCAGCAGTGTAAGAAGAGAAGCAGGAGACTGGAACTGAAGTTTGCTAGCTTTATTGCCCTTTTAAGGTACAAGGGTCTGGTCATCACAAAGGCAGAAGGGGAGGTTAGAAGGAAGAACAAGTAGAGAGTAACAGGCAACTGCTCAGCTTGGGGTTTGATGCGAGAATGAAAGAAAGTGTCTACCTTTTTATAGTGGAGGGAAGACAAAAAATGAGTCTTTTTCTAAATTATCTTTCAACTTTTGAGTCTGTATTCATTGTTTCATAAATAACGACCTGTAAAGTCAGCCTTATTACTGCACAATCTGCTTTTCTAAAATTATAAACTTAATTTTGACACACTTATATTAAGTGAAAGAATACATAAAAAACTACCTTGGTCCGCTCATAAATTGATGAAGTATAAAGTATGTTATGTTAATTTAATTTTCTTTGTCTTGTTTAAAATGAAGCAGTGAAAAATATTATTTCTTGCATAATTGGTGCTTTAAAATAGCTTTGAAAAATTACATAAAATATGTGTAGAAATTTGAAATCTCTCGGTAATATAACAAAACATATTCAACATATCTTTCTGATTACATTATACTATTACAGTATACTATACTACTTTTTTATATTAGGTCTGTAATTTTTTGGTCTCTTGTTTCATCTTTCAGTCTTGTATATTTTGTAATATAGTCCCTAACAGTCTTTTCTGTCCTTCCTTTATATTAAATATGTGAACCCATTCATTTAACATTTGTCATTTTCTCCCAAATATACAGTATTACATTTAAACCCATAATGTCATAGTTCCATAAGACTTGGTATTAATGGGAGAAAGTAATTCAAACATCTAGGCCATTTCCTTAGTTAGCAGCTAGTTGACCTGAGAAATTACCAGCCACTTCTTGAAGTGAAGTCAGGGCTTCAACAATTTGCCTAAAGAACTAATCTTCCTTCTGTTCTTGGTTTAGATCAGTGGTTCTCAAACTTTTTGGACCAAGTACCACCCCTCATCCAACCAAAGCATCCAAGTACCACCTACAAGTCATCATATCATAGGAACCCCAGAAATTCTCAATGACCAACATGAGCGCGCGTGCACACACACTCACACATACATATAATAAATATTATAATAATAAACTGTATTTGATATAGCACCTTTAAAGGTGGCTTCTTGAAGTGTTTTACAGAAAAAAAACAGTAACAACAACTAATAAAAAAGCACCATTTCAGTGAGAGGAGTGAGCCTGTTTAGTCGAGCAAAGCAGATGTGAATTAATTTTTCGAGCCTTGATACAATTCACAACAGAGTCTAACAGATTTTAAATCGTCAGGCATTTTCTTGACGGCAAAGGTTTCGTGGTGGATGTTGCGATGCGTCCATTAATTTCTGGAGCAACCTCTCTAATTCGTGCAACTACACCGTTATGTCGGCTTGTCATTGCTCTAGCACCGTCTGTACAAACTCCGACACATTTTATCCAGTCGAGGCCATTCTCTTCGATAAATTTATTCAGAAGCTGAAATATGTGCTCTCCTGTAGTTCCTGTTGGTAGCGGCTTACAGAATAGAAAGTCCTCATGGGACGTACCCTCAAACTCGTATCTAACGTAAACAAGCAAATTGGCCAAATCGACTACAGACACATCTAATTGCAGTGAAAAACATCTGCTCATCTTAACGTGCTCTATCAGTGTACTTTTGATACTGTATAATCCTTCATTTCAATAATTCTATGAATGACTGTGTCTTTCAGGGGGAGGGGGGCAGCAGGTCGAGCTGTTTAGCAGCTTTTTCTCCACACATAATATGTGTCAGCTCTTTTGCCAACGGTAAATATGGTTTTTCAAAAATAGTGTGGCTTACCTGCTTTAGCAATCCGCAAGCTTGCATTTTTCCACGTTTCCGTTTTTATTTCCGTATTTATTTAAAGTTTTTATTTCATGCACATGGGAGCGAAACACGGAGACGCTCGGTGTATTTTTCTCAAATTAACTTAGAACAGTTCTTAAAAATTTTTCTGTTATCTATCACGCTTTCCTGTGCTCACAAGATTACCAGCGTTCGTAGCACGTATTTCTATGCATTCCTGTGTGTACAACTTGGCATTGTTCCAAAATCACGCACATTCTCCTTCCTCTCTATTTGCTGGAGATACAGTAGCTTTTTTAAATACAATTGGTCACTTGCATCCATAGCACGCATTCCTATAGAGTGGTATAGAATTACAGAGTATCTCTTGTGTCCACTGAAGTATTAGTGCGCACTGTATCGCAGTACGTAGGCTGCGTATTCAACACGTTTAAAATACAAAATATGAAAACCCGTCTTGATTTTTCAGCGCACACGACACAGTTCCAGGGTCTTTTGGCGTACCACCTGGCGGCACTCCACATACCACTGCCGGTACGCATACCACAGTTTGAGAACCACTGGTTTAGATAACCTACCACTTGTGCTCTTTGGTTCAGAAAAGTCATCATAGCTGTCAGCAAAGCCATACACAATCTTATCCTGCAAATGTTTAATATGGTTTGAGTATGGTATCTGATTGCACATCTCCAAACTGATGCCTAAAACAAATATTTATGAGGCAGTGAAAATTGTGCACAACATTCTAAATGCAATACCATTAATTGGCTGAGGTCAGAAAACCCTGGTGTTATAAATCTTCCCTACCTTGTTGCTCCTCAGTCCTACCCTCATTCTACTTTCCTTGTTGCTACAATTATATTGTAAATGACTAATCCTGTTTGGCCATGGATATATGTTAAACCTACAATAGTTCTGGCCCTAACTCAGCATCAGGCAGTATAACAAAATATTGACCTTCGACACAAATGTAATCATTTTTGCTTCAGAACCTATAGGAGATTACTTTTTTTACCTTTCACTGAAATGTCTGAGTTTTGCCAAAAAAGACAATAGACGATAAAACAGACACTGCTTGAGGTTTCCTCCTACACCACTACCTATCTATAGCAAGTTTATTAGATCAGAAAATCAGCTCACTGACAGCTGAAAATGTTTTCTCTAATATTCTCATGGGGAATGAAAATCATTCTCTTTCTTGTTTGCTGGAGTGTTCCTACATTGCCTTCTAGCATTTTACAGCCATAATTACATTTCAGATCCCATTATAGAGTAGTTCTTCTGATATGGTCAATGGATAAGATATGGATCATAAGTAAAACTATAAACAAAAGGTTACCATTCAGCCTATTTAGCACACAGTAAAAGGTTGTGTGTTATTTTGTTCTCATTTTAAAATATTTTAAAAAAACAGAATTAATTAAAAATGTTTAACTCCTTTCTTCCTCATTCTTTCTTTGTTTTTCATAACAGTCGTTTCCTTCATTTTTCCTATATGACGCTTCATCACCTCTAGAACAAGTTTAATTAAATTTAACAGATACAGACATTGATGGACTTCCTACAGGAGCAAAGCACCTGCTCTCAGCCAAGAAACAGAACACTTCCACACCCACACACAGCTCAGGGCAGAAAAGAAAGTCAGTTAATTAACACTTTACTCATCCATGCTGTGATAGTTTTCTGAAAACTTTTTTTTTCAGAAAAAAATGGTTTATGTTTTTTTAGTTGTTCTCCATCCATCCATTTTCACCTCAACCAATTCAACGCAAGTTTGATAGTTCCTAAACCTACAGTTATCACACATTAATGGCATTTCAAATTATTACCGTAAAGGTTATTAGTTATTTCAAGGCTAACTTAATCACTTGGAGTCTGAAAAACAAGTTTTCAATTCACCTTTTCTTACTAAAGCAATGTGGTGTTAAGAAGGTTTCATTTGTTAATATACTACACTTCTCCAACCATAAAATGGTTACAATACAACAGGATTACCAATCATCGATAAAATTTAGGGAGACCACAGATAGCTCTGTCTCATCTTACCTACTGATCTAGACCAGAGGTTCTTATACTGAGCTCCATTCAGGACGTCCCTTGAAAGTACATAAAGAAAGCATGAAGCAATGTGTAGATCCATTTATAGAGATAGATAGAGATTTGATAGATAGGATAGAGAACCTAGACAGAATGATTAAACATTTATTTTATTTACTACAGAATCTGGAAACGAATAATACACATAAATTATTAAAGTAATAGCATTTACGGTAGCTAGTTGTCTATAGCAAGTAATATGTCCCTTTATCCCTCTATAGCAGAACAGGTGTTCATGGAGTCTTGGCCAATGCCTGTAATCAATATCCTCTGGTTAAAGTCTTTCTGTTTACTTCTTTGTCTTCTCTCTCTTGCCCAACGCAAAGCTGGGTTTACAACACCCAGATCATGCCATCCAAGTTCACCAAAAAAACCTGACAGCAGTCCCATGATGCATAGAGCATTTTGTGGTTTTCTTCAAATTATTCAGATCTATACATTAGGCATTGAGCATTCAAACAACTGGATTAGAACACATGAGAGGCAATATAATTAGAAAACAGAGAAATCAATCAGTCTCATGAACATATCTAGACACATAAAAACAATTAGGATATTTAAAAAAGAAAAGACAAGGTAAATTACAAGGGACCATTGAGAAACTAAAATACATGAAACTGAGAATGGTATACTGTAGGAATATAGATTACAAGTAAGAAAATAAACAGAAAAGAAGTTATATTTAGCAATTTAAAAAAAATCTTAATGCTAACGTTAATATAGATAAGATGGTCTGAGACTGGAACTAATTAGGGTCAGTGAAAGCACTCTTTAATGCCGGGGTAGTATGTTAGTTGGGAAAGAGCAAGAACCCATGGAAGGTGGAGTGGTGGTTATGATTATCAAAGATATACGTGTTTGCTGCAAGCTGGAGATAAACATTGTCTCCTATTTCGAGTTGCAGGATGGCACTATTGCTTACACTGCCGTGACCAGTATGTCCATAGGTTTCCCATAAGGTGACTATCGTCTCATTGTTTTTCATCAATCTCACCGCAGTGTTCACATTGACCTCGTGAAAGACAGTGCCAGTGAAGTAGTAAAGGCCCCTCACCAAGGCAGTGAAAATACCTGCAGAGACAGTTTTAAAAATCAGACTCTGATAGAGAAAATAAGCTGAATGTTGAATGAAATAGTTTAATAATGTGCTTTTATGACTTTTATTTACCAAAAAACTCATTTTTTTATAAGGTATCATTATTTTTAGAGATTAATTAAATAATTAAATTAATTATCTTTCAGTGGCTTCACCACACTGTAAATTGACAACTTGAGGTAAGCTTGTAAATTGACCTCCTAAATTGTGGTACCTGAGGCTGGGTTGTAACAGTTTCCAAGATTAGTTATGATTCGTCGAAACACCAGGGTGGTATCAGTGTTGAACGGTCCTGTATTTTCAGGTCCAGTTGTTCGTAAGGAAGCAGAAAAGACAATCTTTGGAAGTGCTGGAGATTAAAACAGAACAACTTTTCCAGTACAGCCAATCATTGTTATGCTTCTCTATTTTCTTACAGTTAAGGTATTGATGTATAACTGAAAAACAATATCAAAATTGTCATGTTGTCAAGATATCCTCTTTGTTGCTTGTGCATTGGAGTGCCACTTCTTTATCACCTGATTCAAATTCAATATACTACTCAAGACAAAACTGCTATTTAATAGTTAGTGTGACATACGTATAAGGTATTTTAAGATTATACACTGTGAAATGTTGTGCTTTAGCACTGGAGAAAGTGAATGATATAAAAAGGTTTTATACCGTCTGACTATTTTTTCTCTCTCACATTGTAGTACTTTCTAAAAAGAACCTAAGTTTCCCTGTTTTAATGTGCTGTCCCATGTGCAAGTGTTTAGGTCTAATAAGTTTTGAGTGTGAAACACTTCATCAGTGTTTGATGTTTTGGTGTGTACAGTTAAAAAACTTTTTGATCATTTTGAAAACTTTCAGATTAGCACTGGCCTCCTGCATTGAAACCTATAGCAACATCTTCAGAAAATTTTTACATTCATAGTTATTATTAGAGATGTATTTACTATATACAATGAAGAAAATCTCTTTATATTGCCATATTTTACATTTCTTTAAATTTTAAAAACATATTATAATCTTAAATAAGCCAAGATGTTCTCAGATCTCTTAACTAATTTAAATATTTTATGTTCATCATTGTACCTAGTTAACCTTCTATTTCTGTCTGTTTCTGACATTCAATAAAACTCAGATATAATAAACATGCTACAAATATGTATTTAAAGTAATAATAAATCAGAATACATTTTAGTTGAGTGTAAGCAATCCCAGGAAAGATCCTGTAAGTAATACAACTACAGAGAAAATAATGCATCCTTCTGAAGATTTTAGAGTAAAGGTACAGAAGACAAGATGCAGATTTGCAACAAAAATGCTATACGGTCCACTATGTAAAAAAAAAACAACAATAGTACCTTCTCTTGCCTTTTCCATTTGCTCCAGTTTGTTCTTCAGGCTGCCCAGTTCTAGGCATAAATAAAACATTGATTTAACTTCAGAAATCAAAATATTAACTACTCTTTATTCAGATTTATAGTTTGGACACACTAGACCACTACAGGAAGTATTCTTGACACACTATTCCTCGAAGACACAAAACTCAATACCATTCTGCAGCTTGTCAATCTCTCTGTAGAGATGCAGCTGCATGCTGTCCTCAGGAGCATGGAGCTGTTTCTGGGAGTCAGTCTGTACATAGCGGGAAACTTCATTCTTTGCTTTAACCGCAGACTCCATCGTTACTGGAGAAAGAAGACTCAGGAATATGTTCTCTTTGACTTCATTGAGGTACTTATAGAGTACAGCTCCCACGTCAGCCTGATGAATATTAACTGACGACTGAGGGTGTGTGAAAGTCATATCAGTATAGTATCTGTTGATGCCTCAAGCAATCTGGCATGAACAGTGCCCTTATTTTCTTTTCTTTAATAAAATATTTTAATATACAGTATAGGTTGAATCTCCAGTTTGTGTAGTGCTATCGGACATTATTTACAGAAGAGCAAGAAATGTGCTTTCATCCTTTATTAATTTCAATGCAATTGGCAATTCAGAAAGTATGAGGTTCCCCAACTCTTATATAGAATGTAGATTCAGAATGCTGTATGTGATAAAGTTACAGCAGCTGTTAATACAAATCAGCTCTTCTCTTTTTTTTCTCATTATTGTAATGATGCAAACTGACTGGAAAGGGCAATGGTTGCAGAACTGAAGGGTGAATCCACCTGCTGAGCTCTGAGCAGTCAGCTAGCAGACAGGCAAGAGTGAAACTGAATGACTGCACTGACATTAGTGTTAAGTGGAAGCTTATTCTGTTGCAAAGGGCAAGACCAGAATATAGAGTCAAGGTTGTAAGCAAGGTTTAAAGCCACGTAGGCAGTAGGAATAAACAAGCCAAGGGGAATCCAGGAAAGAAGATGAAGACATGAGCAAGGGTCAGAGCACAGAGAAGCAAAGCAAGGAATTAAGCTGAGACTAGTATCACAGCAAAGCGCAACTAGGGAATGTGTTTGACTCGAGGGAGCAAACTCACTGACTCAGTGCTGGACTAAAGCTGAAGCATTATAATAAGGACTCATAACAAGTTTGAACAGCACCAGTGGATGATCAACCTGCATGGAGAAGCGTTTGTTTGCTGTAGTGACCTTGGAGTGCGGGCTTGCTTTTCATATTTTTAACATACCCTCTCTATTTTCTTACAGATAAGGTATTGATGTGTAGCTGAAAAACAATATCAAAGCACATGTTGTCAAGAAATCCTGTCTGTTGTTTGTGCATTGAAGTGCCACTTCTTTATCACTTGATTCAAATTAAATATCCTACTCAAGACAAAACTACTATTTTAATAGTTAATAGGTTACATAAGTTTAATAGTTTAATAGGTGACATAAGGTGCCTTTTGGTACACGTGGTACAAAGTTAGGTTAAATTTCTCCAGAAATTACTTTTAATAGCTCCCATTATGCAAATAAGTAGCAACACTGGAACCTTGAATATGTGTTAGATGTTCATACTGTATGTCCCACTTCAGTTCCTCCTGTTCCACCTGGTTATAGCACCCCGGCAGGTTACCCATGACACCTCAAGCACACAATGTACAGCAGTATACACTGAATTGTTTGATCAGGAGGTTTGTGTAATTTGCATTCTTAGGGCCTCAGACTTTACGTATTAGTAGGGTTTGAGCCTCGGAAATTTGTTTATATCCAGTATTGTTCCCTATAGCCTGTTCTAGCACAGGTGGTAAAACCTTAGTTCCTCTTCCCTTACTAAAAGGATTGAATAATATACATAAATCAGGTGATCACAATTTAATAGCAAATGATAAAACTAACAACAGGAACTATCAGTGAGGATCCAGAAGTGGAAACCTACTGTACCTGTTCCTCACTAAGTGTTCCAAGAGGTGTATTTACCAACTATTACAGAATCTGCCAACTTCATTACTACTGGTATTCCTTGTTCCCTACTGACTTTTATTTTAATGACCAATTCTTTGGTCATTAAAAATTTCAGAAGCATACTGGCACACTTTTGCTTCCAGCAAATCATAGAGATGAGTGCTACACACCAGTGGTGGTAGAGGGGAGTCACCATTACCTTTAGTTTAAGCAAAATAAATTAATATATTGTGTTTTCATATGTTTAGAATATTATTTATTATTGATTTTCAGAGTCCAGCGGACAAATTACTGTGACTTAGATGGGAGTGAAATCTGCTAGAAATTTGATTTTTATCCAATATGTCTATTTAGTGATTTATGGCAAATGATGTATCTCTGTTGACAGGCCTCCTGTAATAACCATTATAAAGGTATGTCATTTCTGTCCTGGCCTGTTACACTGATAAGTTTTATTAACAGTGCATAGATCTTACCCTGACCCTGAGCAGAGATAAGGAGTGTCCAGATGAAGATGGTGATGAATGTCATTGTTGCTGTGGGTTCTGTTGCCACAAAGAGCAGCTCTCAGTCATGAAGTGTTAAACTCACAAAGCTATAAACACTCCCAGAGCACTGAAGCATATGCTGCCAATACAAAGTGTCTCTTCTATGCTCTTCTATGTCTATGTCTTCCATGGACCAGCAGTTTAGTTGTTAAAGGTGTTGTGTGAAGCAGTGAGTCTGGCTCAGGTTTGCAAAGTACCTTCCTTTTACAAATTCTGTCACAGTTATACAGTATATAAACCACTTCTTGTGTCATAGTTCAGTACCCAGTCTAGATAATCTAACACACTAATAACGTTTGCAATAATAAATTCTAACACACTATTGTAAACATTGTTTTCAGATTAAGAATTATTTTCACATTATGAATGATTTTTTATCAGTTAGGAAATATCTCTGTATCAAAAATTAGTTTCAGTGAATATTAATGTAAGTGTGTTACAGTATGTATACTCAACTCCCAAAAAACACAGTGAGTTCAGTGTCCAATCAGTGTTTTCTTTATACTCTGGGACAGTCTGGGGAGTCAGGAAAACTTGTATTTTTTAGAGTTGTTACCAGCACATCTCTCATACTATATATTTAGATCCTTACAGATACCAGGAAGAAGAATTTCTCATTTCATTTTCCCTAACAAGTGTAGTTGTGAACTGGATGGGTGAGATAAAAGTTATGTATGGGAGTGTGTTAAGATGGGAACAGCAGAACATGATCAAAATTTTAAACACCCATTCCAGGTCTCCAGCACTGTCCGTTTATCATCACTGTATTGAAAATATTCCTTAAAAAGAAACGTCATACATAATGTTCAAGACGAAGGACAAGAAAATTATTTTACCTTTTAATGTATCAAAACATTATCTATAAAATGGAAAAAGAGAGAGGATTCACTTTGTGTCCTTCTGCAGGTTGATTTAAACACCATGAAAACTCAAAAATCTCAAAACCTCCAAGTGTCCTTCAAGAAGGCAGGGTTTAATACATTCAATTTACTTGTCGTTTCCTTGTTTCTCTGTCTTGATTTGCCTCTGGCGTTGTCACTTGATGAGCTTTTCACTTTCTTTATTGGTCTCGTCAGACCTGTCTTTCTACCTGCATTGTGACAAGAAACCAACCACCTTGAATTTCTATTATGTTTTTTATCTCTGATCTGTTGCTATTTATCTGTCACCAGGTAGGATTTGTTTCATTATTGCAAGCCACTCAATCCCTGAACCCCTAATCCACTCAACAGAGCTGGAACAGAGTGAAGTGTGGAGTGGCTTTTCAGAGCAGCACTTGACACTGCACTTCAGAGGGAGCAGGATAATAACTACCCTGGTGCTCACTCTCAGGACAGGGAGTTAATAATAGTGAAGTAAGACACAAGATGTAAAAAGGGTTAACTTAAGTCAGTTCTGCCTGAAAATTAGACTTCTAAGCAATAAGGGTTTATGGCAGTAAAGGGGGTTAACTGATAAAGATTCCAGATGCAAGCTAGGAACCCCCTGGGGGCATAATCTTAAACTGACCATTTGGCCAGGGTTTCTTAACTGGCCAAATACCATGACCCCCCCTTACCATAACACCGAATGACGTCCGAAGAAGCAAGGAAGGACTGTATAACCCCAACGTTTGTACCGGCACATCGAACAATACTTCGGTTTTGTTGTTTCTTGTGGGAAACAAGACTTCAGCTTTATTGTTCCTTGCATGCAATAAACTCATCTGTTTTATTTCATCTCGGGATCCAGAACCTTATTCTTTCTGTTACAACAAATTTGGCGTAGTCGCCGGATGCTCCAGAAGACGCAGAACTTCCCATCGACAGGAGAGACAGTCAGCGCTCACATTACTAAGAGGTAAGGACTCCTCTTTTTTAAAAAAAAGTCCCGACTCTCCGATTGGGAAATCTATGCTCCCTGCGAGAATCGCCCGAGATGACGGAGTAAACGTGAGTTCCTGAATTCCTCTGGCCCAGGGAAGACTTCGGTGTATGTAATGGGTAGTTTGCTGTAAGCCCAGAATTTGGTCTGGCAGGCGGTGATTCGCGCTATTCTGTACAGGCGTTCGAAACTGGTGTATGCCTCAATTGCGTGTGGAGTTTTTGAACAGGTTTTGGACCTTTACCGAGAAGTTCAGGACTGGTGTGGGCCTTAATTGCGCCCAGAGTTCTGAGGCTCAGGATCGGTGTGGGCCTTAATTGCGCCCGGGGTTCTGAAGCTGAGTGGTGCATTAAATGCACGTATAATCCAGGATTGGTGTGGGCTTTAATTGCGCCCGGGGTCCTGAGATTAGCTACGCCTTGATCGTGCACGGATTGGCGTGGCGTGGTTTTTTGTTTCAAAGGGTACAGGAGAGAAGTAGAAGATATAAATGTATGTTTTTGGTGTTTTCCTTGTTTGTGAATACATATACACACGCACGACACTAACATAAACACACCTCATAATAAAAGAGCAAAGCACTAAGTAGCAGGATCTAAAGGACACTGAGATCCAAGAATCGCCCTAATTGAGCTCAGTCCACCCTGGGGCAAAAGCAGCGATGCTGGCGTTCTGGGGATGGTGAATTACGGATCAAGGAAGGGGGTTTTCGAGGTCTCGTTCCTTGCCTGTGAACAGTGTGGTGTAAGTCCTCTCTAAAGACTCTGAGAGGCATTTAGATCTGGAGGTAACAGACACCCTTAGCTGAATGAGTGCAGTAATGCACAGGATTTTCAAGTAAAAGCATCTCCCTACTGTATGAGCTGTTACCTCACACACGACAATAGTAAACTCTTAAAGAGACCGAACATGTGTGCTAACTGATGGTTTGAGAAAGTGGTGGAAGGGTCTGTTTATATATCGGAAAAGTGTAAATTGACGGAAAAGAAGGAGAAAAATATGGGAAAAGCTGAGTTTGTCAGAGGGAGTTTGGGGCGAAGACACCTGTAAAGAAAGCATATGAGTATTGATTGGCAAAAGCACAAGCATGTACAGATGCAGCCATTCAAAGTGCGCGTTACAGACACGTACCGCAGGTGGCGTCGCGCATTGTGACGCAAGATGACGCTCGGCACCGCAGTACGTGATTGGTTGACCGACAGGGGCACTCGTGGTCCGTTGGTCTGTCGTAGAAAGACTTACAGTAAACGTCTTTGCTGTGCCCGTTGTAGATATTGAATTTTACCACTGAAGGGAAATCTTAGTAGCTGAGCATAAAAAGAATAGGAGCATACTGTAACGTGTGTGAAGGCCATAAACGATATTAATTTTGGAACATAAACATACAGTACTGCATATGGCTGGTCTTGGTACTTTAAAGAAAAAATACACACCAGTATTCCATTTCTCCCTAAACATTTTAAGCATCGAAGTCTTTAACTAAAGAGATACCGGAGTCAACAAGCATACTTTTAGAATTTGATTAATAGGGAATATAATATGGAATTGCGTATCTAAAGAATTTAATAACGATATGATAATATATTATATTCCACTTTCAAAACATCGCTCGGGAGGGTCAATCTCAGCCAAAGGAGTCCTCAATCCACTAGCGCGTCCCGCCTCCCTCTTCATGCGACTTCCCCTGTAGCCTACTGGTCTACGTGCCTGCTTACCAACTCACAGGTTGTGTGTTCAAATCCAGCTGGTGCTGGACTTTTCATTTAACAAACATTTCTTCGAAAAAATAGAAAAGCGATATTATGGACAATCAATTGACTTTTATATTTCAAAATATCACAACATGATCGATTCTAAGTCATTTTTGATAACAATGAATAGTCACCTTCTTCCCTTCTGACAACGGTCCCTGCTTCTGCTTCCTGCTTCTATTGTGTGTGTGTGTAATAGAGTAAATTTGTATAGAGAAATGGAGGCTGGACAGTATGCGATACAATATAAACATTTATATTGATTTAAATCGTGTTTTGATTTAAATCGCAAACGCGTGTTTAATTATATGTGTTTTTTTAATCATAATCAGGCTAATGCAACATAAATTGATACAGTATCTCCGTCTTATTTTTAGTAAATAAAGTGCATTTTTGCACACTATATGTGCAAACGTTTTATGATATGTCGCTGTTGTGAATGTCTGTGGACATGTGCTGGCTGGACAGGAGGCTCCACTGTACACAGAGAGCTTAGAAGACAAAGATATCAATTTATTTTAGTCAAAAATTTATATATCACCTTTTAAAGTGGAATCTCAAAGCAAAGTAAATACCCAACACTGATTGAACCCATCTGCCATGCTAATAAAACACCTTGAATTGAATTGAATTGAGGGAAAGAGGGGGGGAGGGCGTGCGGCAAATAAGATACACTCCACAGGCATCCACAACAGCAACATATGAAACGTTTGCACATATAGTTAAGTTATTACTTGGTTTTCAAAGTCGGGAGACATTAGAGGCTTGCCACACCCGGACTGTTAAACCAATGCATTAGCACGTCAAAGCCCATTGAGGACCTGGGCGCAATAATTGTTTTGTCCCTTGATTTACTGATCTGCATTAATTATGGAAATCGAGTTCCTGCTCTGTGCAGACGACCTGGTCCCGCTGTCGCCCACAGAACAGAGGCTGCGCCAGAACCTGGCACTGCTGGAACAGCACTGTCAGACCTGGGCGCCGACAGTCAATCTGGACAAGACCAGAGTTATGGTTTTCCAGAAAAAAAGCCAGACCTCAGGGAAACAGGTACAAATTCACACTTAACAACACATTAACACCTAACAACGGGAGCAGGGACGAATTAGGCCAGTACCCACTATTGTTAAACATACAGAAAAGGATATTAAAGTATTGAATATTAGTATTGGCTTTAGTATTAGCCATACAGAACATTAAAGTGCCCCTTTTCCATTCAGCGGGTGCCTGAGCCGCTGTGTCCTATATTCTGACAGTCGCCGTTGTGAACAAACATTTCTTTGAAAAATCGTTTCCCTTGGTCAGAGATATAAATATATAATACAGATGCAGCCATTCAAAGTGCGCGTTACAGACACGTACCGCAGGTGACGTCGCTCAGTATGACGCAAGATGACGCGGGGCACCGCAGTACGTGATTGGTTGACCGACAGGGGCACTCGTGGTCCGTTGGTCTGTCGTAGAAAGACAGTAAACGTCTTTGCTGTGCCCGTTGTAGGTATTGAATTTTACCACTGAAGGGAAATCTTAGTAGCTGAGCATAAAAAGAATAGGAGCATACTGTAACGCGTGTGAAGGTCATAAACGATATTAATTTTGGAACATAAACATACAGTGTATAGCTGGTCTTGGTACTTTAAAGAAAAAAATACACACCAGTATTCCATTTCTCCCTAAACATTTTAAGCTTCGAAGTCTTTAACTAACGCGATACCGGAGTCAACAAGCATACTTTTAGAATTTGATTAAAAGGGAATATAATATGGAATCGCGTATCTAAAGAATTTAATAATGGTATTCGTGTGCTGCGACAGGGCTGTGTAGGGCTGTTTCGCCTGCCTGTTCATGTGAGCTGTCTTGTAGACGTGACTACCAGCTGACAGGTTGTGTTTTCGAATCCAGCTGGTGCTGGTCTTTTCTTTTAACAAACATTTCTTCGAAAAAATAGAATAGCGATATTATGGACAATCAATTGACTTTTATATTTCAAAATATCGCAACATGATCGATATTTGCGATATTTTGAACATATCTTCCCTTCTGACAGCGGTGCCTGCTTCTATTGTGTGTGTGTGTGCAACAGAGTAAATTTTTAATAGCGTTTTAAGCGAATAGGTAATTAGATTGCTCGTAAACCTAATCGCTTTTTCTACATAAACACAGCATGATTACTCTCTGAAAATGCTTTTCCTTTATTTTTAAAGTAGGCTCAGATTTCAACTATAGATCGTATTATTATAAACTTTCTTGGAAAAATGTATTTTATGTAAACCATGTTTGCTATTAATTCATTTAGGGCTAAAATACGTTCATTGTCTTCCAATCGAGTCGAGTTGACATTGGAAGCCTGCCACACCCGGACTGTTAAACCAACGCATTAGCACGTCAAAGCCCATTGAGGGTATTGAGCCAGTATTGGCTTTAGTATTCCCCCCCTCTCCCCTCAATTCAATTCAATTCAAGGTGTTTTATTTGCATGACAGATGGGTACAAGCAGTGTTGGGTATGTATATTGTAACGCTTACGGCAGACAGGCACTGTATAACAGCCGGCGCACCAGAGCAGCGCACCGAGGGAGCGTCTGCATTTATAACTTGGTTTTTAAAATTAGTCAAGCAATATGAAGCATCTTCTTTTACTTTTGAGTCCCTTAAATACATTGAACACAGCTTTCTCACCACTTAAGATTGCTCTTGATACCATCCTTACACAAAGCAGAAGGGAGATTTTAGTGCCTGAGCATAAAAAGAATAGGAGCATACTGCAACGCGTGTGAAGTCCATAAACGATATTAATTTTGGAACTTAAACGTTCAGTATATGGCTGGTCTCGGTACTTTAAAGAAAACATACACACCAGTATTCCATTTCTCCCTAAACATTTTAAGCATCGAAGTCTTTAAGTAACGCGATACCGGAGTCAACAAGCATACTTTTAGAATTTGATTAAAAGGGAATATAATATGGAATCGCGTATCTCAAGAAATTAATATGCAATAACTGAGTCAAGGGACTCAGAGGATCCAAGGCTAGACTGAGTATAATAGGCTTCGGGCTTCTATTGTGACATCTACTGTAAATTACAGAAATGTTAAAAGTAAACAAAATAAAGTAACTAAAATGTGGTCTAAAATCACCCCTTTAGACACCCCTTTTACTTCACTGGTGTCAGATATGAAAGGCAATAGTCTCCCGTTCTGTCTGCTGTGTGTTGCAGCAGAGGGACTCCCTGCCGCTGAAAGGGGCAGAGTAACTTGCATGCCCTCTAGTACAGTTTACACATGCACGACTTTAAAAGCTAGCAAGACAGGTTTCGATTCACATTAGCTGGCGAGCCTTGTTAAAAAAACGAATGATAATGTAACATGCCACTGTTCATGAACAAAGTTATACTGAGATTTCCTAAGATACGCGATTAAAAAATAAATAAATAAAAATTTGAATCTCCCGCGGAACACATTCCATAAGAATCAGTGGTTTTACAGTATATATCGCCTTTAAAGGTGGCTTCTCAAAACGCTTTACGGGATAAAAACAACCAGAACAGCAGCAACAACAATATTGTATTTCGTTGCACTTTGAAAACCAAGTAATAACTTAACTATACAGTACGTGCAAACGTTTCGTATGTTGCTGTCGTGAATGTCTGCGTACCCATAAGTATCTTATTTGCCTTGAGTCTGTCTACAGTATCTCTGTCCCACTACCCCCATCTCTCCCTCAATTCAATTCAAGGTGTTTTATTTGCATGACAGATGGGTACAATTCTTGTTGGGAATGTATACTTTGATATTTACACCCGGCGCGGCACCGAGGGAGCGTCTGCATTTATAACTTGGTTTTTAAAATTAGTCAAGCAATATGAAGCATCTTCTTTTACTTTTGAGTCCCTTAAATACATTGAACACAGCTTTCTCACCACTTAAGATTGCTCTTGATACCATCCTTACACAAAGCAGAAGGGAGATTTTAGTGCCTGAGCATAAAAAGAATAGGAGCATACTGCAACGCGTGTGAAGTCCATAAACGATATTAATTTTGGAACTTAAACGTTCAGTATATGGCTGGTCTCGGTACTTTAAAGAAAACATACACACCAGTATTCCATTTCTCCCTAAACATTTTAAGCATCGAAGTCTTTAAGTAACGCGATACCGGAGTCAACAAGCATACTTTTAGAATTTGATTAAAAGGGAATATAATATGGAATCGCGTATCTCAAGAAATTAATATGCAATAACTGAGTCAAGGGACTCAGAGGATCCAAGGCTAGACTGAGTATAATAGGCTTCGGGCTTCTATTGTGACATCTACTGTAAATTACAGAAATGTTAAAAGTAAACAAAATAAAGTAACTAAAATGTGGTCTAAAATCACCCCTTTAGACACCCCTTTTACTTCACTGGTGTCAGATATGAAAGGCAATAGTCTCCCGTTCTGTCTGCTGTGTGTTGCAGCAGAGGGACTCCCTGCCGCTGAAAGGGGCAGAGTAACTTGCATGCCCTCTAGTACAGTTTACACATGCACGACTTTAAAAGCTAGCAAGACAGGTTTCGATTCACATTAGCTGGCGAGCCTTGTTAAAAAAACGAATGATAATGTAACATGCCACTGTTCATGAACAAAGTTATACTGAGATTTCCTAAGATACGCGATTAAAAAATAAATAAATAAAAATTTGAATCTCCTGCGGAGCACATTCCATAAGAATCAGTGGTTTTACAGTATATATCGCCTTTAAAGGTGGCTTCTCAAAACGCTTTACGGGATAAAAACAACCAGAACAGCAGCAACAACAATATTGTATTTCGTTGCACTTTGAAAACCAAGTAATAACTTAACTATACAGTACGTGCAAACGTTTCGTATGTTGCTGTCGTGAATGCCTGCGTACCCATAAGTATCTTATTTGCCTTGAGTCTGTCTACAGTATCTCTGTCCCACTACCCCCATCTCTCCCTCAATTCAATTCAAGGTGTTTTATTTGTTTGACAGATGGGTACAATTCTTGTTGGGAATGTATACTTTGATATTTACACCCGGCGCGGCACCGAGGGAGCGTCTGCATTTATAACTTGGTTTTTAAAATTAGTCACGCAATATGAAGCATCTTCTTTTACTTCTGAGTCCCTTAAATACATTGAACACAGCTTTCTCACCATCCTTACACAAAGCAGAAACTGTCCGATGACTCACAGTACAAGTGGAAAGATTACAGATTTTAATCGTCTTTAATTTTGTCTTTAATTTTGCCTGTGGAGTGTATCTTATTAAGCTCTAAATTGCATTTTGAGCGCGGTTTTTTACTTTTTTTTAATTGCATTTTGGGCGCGGACAGCACATACAAGGGTTAATGAACTGCGCCAAGAAATTTAAAATAGTATTCTTTAGGTGTGAGGGTAGGAGTGGACCGCAGCAGGCATAATCAGCAAACCAGGAAAACAAAGAACAGGACAGGTGAGATGTGTATCCAGAAAGCGAGTGATCAGAAAAAGGAAATGGAAAACGCAGAAAAAGAAAACGCTTTACAGGATAAAAACAATAACAACAGTAGTGGCTGGGCAAACGATTTTTTTTATCGAAATACAAATTGAGATACTGTACTGTATAATGATGTGCATGAACAAAGGTATACTGCAATTTTCCTTAGATACGCGATTAATGCTTCGTAGGAGGAGGCGGTCTTTTCCTCTTGTCTAACAGTTTGTCCACAAACAAAACATTCCTGTTAGACAAAAGGAATTGAAAAAAAACAATTTTGTCAATGAAAACCGGTGTGTGTGTCTCTCCCTGCTGGATGTTCCTCTCACAAACTGCTGAATGAATAAAATAATTTTATTGAAAATGCGTTTGCGATTGTCTGGTATTTAATCTGGTCCCTTTTAACTGTTTTTCGATCTACTGTATTGCTTTGAGATGCCACTTTTAAAGGCGATATGTAAAATAAAGTTTTTTTTATTATTGTTATAGAGAAACATGATCAGATTTTCCCTGGTTCAGAAAAAAGATCTAAAGTGCTACACATAACTTTCTTAATTCGATGTATTTAAAGCAGTGAACTACTGTAGGTGTCACATAACATTCAGAAATACAATCACGTATTTGACAAATAAAAACGATTATAATCTAATCCTTCCACGTTTGATCCCAAAATCCCAAGAAATATAAATCTTGACGGGTAGAAAGCTATGCTGAAAGTTTATTAAGATGCTTAGAAGACAAAGATACTGTATCAATTTATGTTGCATTAGCCTGATTATGATTAAAAAACACATATAATTAAACACGCGTTTGCGATTTAAATCAGAACACGATTTAAATCAATATCGATTCCATATTATATTAGCAGAAAAGCTTAAAACTACCACTTTTTCACACGCTATTTCACATGCTAGTTAAATACTTCGATGCTTAAAATCGTTAGGGAGAAATGGAATACCGGTGTGTATTTTTCCTTTAAAGTGCCGAATCCTGGAATCTGACTGGCTGACACCCCTCTGAAGTGGTTCCATAAAATCTGGTATACGGAAAAGAAAGCGTTGATAAATACAAGTGTCTTTTAATACACTCTTTGCTGTGCTCTTGAGGATCCTTGTGATATTTTAAGCTCTAGTTGAATGATAAGTGTCGCATTTTAAATCATTTTCGTAGTTAGAAATTATGAAACGCCCTGTTAAAAGCAAGGAAGTTTTTATGCCCGTTGAAGTAAAACAAAATGCCTGACAAAGTATGGCTTGGACAGATTCCAAGTGCTTGTACAAATGTGCTAAAGAAATTATACTTTGAGTATACAGCTTGTCTAAAGTCATCCATTATTAATACTATTAGTAATATCTTCAGTAAAGGCTTTGATGCATAAATATTTATGATAAAGGTAGGCTGTGTACTTTTGTCCAACTGAGCAATCTTGCTTTCATAAAATATACCAACATTTTAATGACTGATGATTAACATGCTGTAATACACAGTTCAAAATTAAAGGCTCAAATGCTGTACATGAGAGGTTAAGCTCCCCCTGGCGGTTTTACAAGGCGACGCCGGATAGTTAACCACGTGACACCACGTTAACTGCGTCATACCGCGTGATACTGTGACACGCCCACCGGGGTATGCCGCGAAATACCTCACGCATTTTGAATGGCTGCATCTGTATATAAATAAATTAAATTTAACTAACATGTGAAATAGCGTGTGAAAAAGTGGTAGTTTAAGCTTTTCTGCTAATATAATATGGAATCGCGTATCTAAAGAATTTAATAACGATATGATTATATTCGTGTACTGCGACAGGGCTGTGTAGGGCTGTTTCGCCTCTCTCTTCATGCGACTGTACCAGGAAGAGGATTTCTTTCTATTCGAAACGTCTATTTTAAAAGTTTAAGAAGTAAAAACCTTACAGCGTACACAGATTTCTAAACTGATCAGGATCGTTATCTTTGTCTTATGCATAATAATGTTCACCGCTCTGTCCAGCAAATTAATAATAAACTTTATTTTATATAGCGTTTTAAACGAATAAGTAATTAGATTGCTCATAAACCTAATCACTTGCTTTTTCTTTTTATTTAGGCTCAGATTTCAACTATAGATCGTATTATTAATAACCATAATAACAACCAACCAACAAAAACAACCATATAAACATAATACCAACCAAAAACATAGATAACGACCACAATACAAAATCAAATATATCAAACCATTATACTCTCGCAAATTCCTCCAATTATCATAATCCCGCCCCTTATGCAAAACCAAACCCTCCTCCCATCCCAGTTTATCCTCTTTATCATAAACAAAATCCACCTCAATTTTCAACATAAAGCATTACTGCTTACTGGGTTTTTGAGGGGGGGGGAGGTGTCTTTCGCTGGAAATCTCGCCTGCTTCTACTTTACGAGTACAACCCCCTCTCTGCAGGAGTGCTGGCTGTGACGAATTAAACCGGTTTCACAGGTATTTTCAAAGTAGGAAGTACAGTGTTAACTGGTAGCTGGGCTCCTCAATGAAATCGCTTTAACATGCTAATGCGTTGGTGTAACAGTCCGGGAGTGGCAAGCTTCTAATGTCAACTCGACTCGATTGGAAGACAATGAACGTATTTTAGCCCTAAATGAATTAATAGCAAACATGGTTTACATAAAATACATTTTTCCAAGAAAGTTTATAATAATGCGATCTATAGTTGAAATCTTAGCCTAAATATAAAGGAAAAGCATTTTCAGAGAGCAATCACGCTGTGTTTATGTAGAAAAAGCGATTAGGTTTATGAGCAATCTAATTACCTATTCGCCTAAAACGCTATATAAAATAAAGTTTATTTAGAGATGAATGATCAGTGTCGCAGTTTAAATAATTTTCGTAGGAGGGCTTGGACAGATTCCAAGTGCATTTTTGCAATTTACGTTGTAATACAGTTTAGAATACAGTTAGTCTAAGCTTTATCAGCTTTATTTATGGGTTGCAATTTAGAAAAAGTCAAAAACCGCACTCAAAATGCAATTTAGAGCTTTCTGGCAAGGGGAGACACCCAAATTATAATGTAACATGCCACTGTTTGTGCATGAACAAAGTTATACTGCAATTTTCCTTAGATACGCGATTAAAAAAAATAAATTTTTTGAATCCCCGGCGGAACACACTCCATAAGAATCGGCGCTTTTATACAGTATATCGCCTTTAAACACATATATTTAAACACGCGTTTACGATTTAAATCAAATCGCGATTCAAATCAATATAAATGTTTATTTTGTAACGCATAGGTGACTATTCATTGTTATTAAAAAGACTTAAATTCGATCATGTTGTGATATTTAGAAATATAAATTTGTTTGGTGCGAGTGAGGTTTTATTTAATCTCTGACCAAGGGAAACGTTTCATTTTTTCAAAGAAATGTTTGTTAAAAAATGAAGTCATACAGTAGTTCCATGGGATTCAATCACAGACCATGTGACATGGGAGTCAGGAAACTAACACACAGCGCCACCAGATTTGATAACGCTATAAAAACGCTATAAAATAATGTGACTAGGCACAGAACAAGTTTACAGCACAGTACAATAATAAATGCTGACCATGACTTTAGAAGCATAAATTACCTTACACTCAATTTAAACATAAGCTGTCTTTAGCCCTCCAAGCTGGTTCATACAGAAATGTAGAGATCCAGGCTCAGAACACACAGCTTCATTAGCGAATACATATGCAGGACAACTAGAGAAGACGTTTTACAGAGGATGGATTTTTAGAAACATCCCATCAGTGACATCACTGAAGTCAACTCCTACTGTAGGTAACTGTCGTGTGGATAGTTTCACAAGAATCAGACAAAGGTTTAGGCATCGCTTGTTCTAGATAAAACTGCAAAAAAAAAACAACAACCCATAATGTACTTCTTTGCGGCTCTGTTTGCCCAAATCATATATTCACAACGTGAAATTAGAAAATAATATTACGTAACCAAAATCCACAATATGGAAACAGAACCTGTGTAATTGTTGACAGATGATGTTCTCGTAACATTTTTACAAGACAAACTACAACATTTAAAAATGACTTGTATGTACTTGATATCTCTAATCAATCCACGGCGATATAGTTAAAGCAGTCCCCGTGCAAAACGAAACTAAAACGCCCTGGGCATACCGTTTCGCGCTTCTTATCAGTTGCTCAAAAGTAATTTGACCGTATGAAATGCATAATATAAACCTAGAAACATATACAGTACGTGAGCAGTATTTACGTAGTATCGGTGTCAAGACATACCTCTCAAATACTGTAAATCAAGTTAAAAATATCTCAAGACCGATTCTGGTCATAATGAAACCATGTTTCGTGTATATTTTCTTTAAAGTACCGAGACCAGCCATATACTGTATGTTTATGTTCCAAAATTAATATCGTTTATGGCCTTCACACGCGTTGCAGTATGCTCCTATTCTTTTTATGCTCAGGCACTAAGATTTCCCTTCAGTGCTAAAATTCCATATAAATATTCAATACTTAAACGGGCACAGTTAAGACATTAAATATACATATACATACTGTATACAGTACAGTTTGCATACGGTAATATGTTTATGTTCCTAAATCAATCTCTTTTATGAGCATGTGTAAGGCATGGTTAATCGATTCTCAAAAATTACTGTACTTTGCATGATTGGAAAAAAATGTGTGATTGCGAAATGCTGTGGTGTTACTTTTACAAAGACGGTCAATGAAAAAAAGAATGTGGACCAGGGCAATACTTTGAGTTTACAGCTTGTCCAAGGTCATTTATTATTAATACTATTAGTAATATCTTCGTTAAAGACTTTGATGGCTACAGCTCAAACATGAGAGGTTGAGCTTTATTAGCTCCACCTTGCGGAAATTCCGGATACTATTATTTTGCTAGCGGTATTTACCGGTAACTTGCGGTATTTACCGGTAACTCGCGGTAGACTGCGTACAGTGTACCGGAAAATAATGCGGTATCGCCCACGCATTTTGAACGGCTGCATCTGTAGCTCCCACCCTGGTGCACGGCCGGCACCAGTGGTGGCAGATACATAAGAAAAAAAACAGAAATTGGGATGTGACTTCTTAAAAGTGTGTTTACGGGAAAAACAAAAACCCAAAAGAAAAGATACTTTACTCGCTACGAAAGAGTATGAACAAAAGCGAAAAGAGGCGGTGCAGGAGAATCAGAAACTAAAGGAAGAATTAGTTCCTGGTCGCACTGCACTAGTTAATGTGTTACAGCCGTCAACTAAATTATATCCTGCTCTCCCATAGGGGAACAGACAGGCAGGAAATGAAAATAATTGGGATCAATTCTCACAGTGACCATATGGAGAGGGGGGGACTGGGTAGGATGACACTTGGTACGAGTGTGATAGAGACGGAACAAGGACTGCCTTCTTAAAGGGAGGGCGCCCGCAGATCTGTACTCTCACCCGAAGTGGGAAAGGACTTGATGTAGCGGGGGCTGGCGCTGTTGATGACAGCGTCACTCTAACTGTCTCGCACCCCGTCGAGGGGGTCCGCACTCGCACCTACCTTCCCTGATTCCCCCATTCGATCAAATCCAAAACCGGAAGATATTGACCGGTGGGCTAAAGTACCGCATCTGAAATTAGGAATGCAGCGAACCTGGAGTGCGCTTCAGGAATTAAAAGGATTCATGTAGAAGTGAAACAAGAATACAGCACATTGTAGTACGAAGAGAAAAATATATTCTCGATATGTGTGTGTGTTTTATGAATTTGTGTGCCGGCATGTATGTGTGTAACTGTGAGTTTTGGTATAGTAAATGACGGTGCGAGTGTGTTTAGCCAGTGGGACTGGCTAGAGACGTAACTAAAGAGACTTGACGAAAATCAACTTAAGGAGATTGGAAAATAAGATGTGAGGCGGCACAGGTATGCAAAGCACCTTCCTGAAACAAATCCTGTCACAGACAGTTAGAAAAGGCCTGAGCTGGGAGAACAAGTGCAATCTGCAAGGATTGGGTCTGTTGTTATGTGTATATAATATGTAGTGCACATACCGCAAGATCAGTACTCTGATGTTAGAGCTCTACCACATTTAGGATCTGCATATACGCCTCTTATCCAGCAGACAGTCACCTTCCCCTGGAGGTCCTTGCCAGCACTTGGGAATCTCAGTCCTCCACTGGCCTTGCTACAGAACCTGCTATTCCTCTGTCTGTTTATTCCCAGCAAACCCTCCCCAGTGACCCTGCTGTCTACTTTCCACACAGTTCCTCTTGCGCTGGTCTCCCCACCTTCTCCACAGACAAGTCGCAGTCTGCAGACTGCAGCCTTCACTCGCTCCCAGCCCAGTCAGCCCACACATCTCTCGCTCTCTGCTTCCTGCTCACTGCCTCACCTCCATCTCATCTCTCTGATCTCCCAAAGATCACTGCAGTCCTGCGCTTGGGGCTCAACCTGTCATTTCACTGCAGGGCTTAATAGCAGCTGCAGCGTAACATACATGGTGTAGAACTTATTGATACAACACCAGAACTGTATAATAAACTATCAGTTTTAATAGAATATATTTGTGAAATGGTCTGCTGTGATAGGAAAGACTGATCATTCACTCAGGGATTACCAGGATAAGACTTAATAACATCAGAGTTAATACATTTCACATATGTTAACTCAAATGATCTCATATCTCATAACATATATTGAATATAAAGGCTGTTGTCAACCTTGTAGGTCATATCATTATCAAACAGTTAAATCACATTTATTCTCACATACTGTACAAGTAAATATTATTTCACTATCGTGAACTATCAAATGTGTGTCAATACAATTTTTGTATACTTATATTTTTTTGTGTATCTGAACTTCCCAAAGAACTTATCACAGAAAGGCTATCTATTTTGTAGGACTTTGGAAAGATGTAATATTGTGGTTGGGAATCTTCCAGGATGTTCCACTTGTTATTTAAGATCCAGACCAGAAGCTTGGGGACCACATTTCAGGTGGGTTTTAATAGGGCTTTAGGGATAGGACTATTACTATATGATGACTGGCAAGTGTTGTGGAGTGCTGTGTCTTTTTTCCTTTCATTCCTTCTCTTTAGTGTTCTGTCTGTCCCTCTATTCCAGGTGTGGGCCAGACTGCACACATCCATTCTGACTGTGTGGTAATTGATGAGCATCTAGGCATCTAGACACACTGTATGATTCTATATGTGAAGAAGCTTCTGCTGTGCTAATTGCACTAATAGAGATAGCTTTTAAAATTATTTTCAATCAGAGCAATCCAATTGTTAATTATGATATCATTGATGCATTTTCAATTTTTTTTATCATACTATGTTGATCATCACATTCCATTGGAATATCCCTTACTGCCAAACTTTTATTAACTTTTTATTTCTGTATTTTGCTTGTGCAAAATGTTCTCCCCGTGTTCATATGGGTTTCCCACCAGGTGCTCTGGTCTCCTCTCACAGTCCAAATACATTGTTAGAATAACTGGCTGCTGGGAAAATTGACCCCAGTGTGAGTGTTTATGTATCTTTTTGTGTCTATCTGCCTAGCAACCGACCGGCTTCTCTTCCAGAGTGTATCCTGCCTTGCACCCTTTGCAAGTAATGCAAGTCATATAGTTTTACAGAGGGTTCTCAATTTACGTGAAGATTGTGTTCTGGAAACCCCTGCGGATTGTACATTTCGAGTATTTTTAACAAATTTTTCCTATTTAAAATAATGGTAAATGCTATAGTTGCGTCTGCACGCTCTGGTATGCAAAGCACTTTCTTCTCCTGTGTATAAACCCTGTTTCAGACCAATCAATGTGATCTGAGCT
Source organism: Atractosteus spatula (assembly GCF_055471065.1). NCBI lineage: Eukaryota > Metazoa > Chordata > Actinopteri > Semionotiformes > Lepisosteidae > Atractosteus > Atractosteus spatula. Next base: position 12,051,610 of record NC_142729.1, read on the forward strand.
GTGAGCAGAGGTAAGACTTGAAAATAGATGGATTGTTTTCCTCTGTTTTGCATCATTCATTAATCACAGGGTTTTGAAAGATGAGAGAGAGGGGCTTTCTGTCTGATCCCTGACTGAATTTAAAAGAGACATTGAGCAACATGAGACCCCAGTAGGTGATAGCCAAGGAGAAATCACAACGTCTCACTCTGTATAACATCTCCCTCTGCTAGAGACTGTGGGGAGAGCATTATCATTACAACCCTGCTCTCCTCACAATCTCAACCCAGGAGGAGGAATTTCTTGCCTCCAGGGGACAGCAGCTCCCTGTAGAAGAGAGCAGGGACTTGTAGCCTCCAGTTGACAACAGAGGGAGCTACACTGAGGGGCTGTTCTTTCCACTTGCTGGAGGGTAGAGTTCACACTTTCACACATCGGTCTGATGAAGTGGTGTTGTTACAGTATATACAGGGAATTCAAGGTGGAGGTTGTTGTTAGGATTTGAAGAACCTCCAGAGGAAAGATTTGCAATTTAATTATTCTTACTTCTCAGATTTTTAATGTTCTTATGCCATATGCTCCACATCACTTAGGTTGAGAACTTTCACAAGTAGATATTTTTATAGCCATTCCTTCACCCTGTGGGGTTAACTACCATCTCCCTGCAGTGTTGAAGGAGCTCTCTGCTCTTCACTGTGATAATGCCATCTGCAGCTGAGTGTTTCTTGTGTGTTGCCTCCTTTTTATACCCCAGGGAAACAGTAAACTATTGGAGGCCTCTATATATTTCTATATATATTTCTGTATGTGCTCATTGTGATTCCAGAACGTTGTTGTAGATTTAATTTTGATGGATTTTATTTGAAAAGGAATATTGTAAATCCAGTTTTATTAGAGGTCTTCCCCATAGCCATAAGACTCCAAAACTCACACCCCCTGAACTCACAGTACTTCCACTGCTGGGCTTTTGCACACTGCAGCTGTCTTAATGCTACAGAACATCGCAGGTGTTACCCTACCCAATCATGTATTAATCAAAAACATGCCTTTTCTCTTCACTGCTCTTAGTATTTTAGTCTTTAATTTTTTAAATTGTAAGTATGAATAGTAAATAGTAATAGCATACAATATCTTAACTGTAGATTGCAGTCTCATGTTTTTCTTCCTATTTCATGTGGGATACGAATAAAGCTGGAACCACTGGATCTCATTATTGAGCTCCACACTACTATGGAAATGACATTCATGAAATTCACTGTGTTTGTGTGCAACTGAGCTCCTCTTCAGGCTGTGTCCTGTGTCTTTGTCTTCACCCTCAGCACCTGCAGGAGGTCCCAGCTGCAGCAGTACAGCTGTGCAGCTGTGCAGTCCTGCTGAAGGAGGTTTTTGTATGGCTGTGTAACACTGTGTGAACACACCACCACTGTGGTAACTCTGACAATAATAATCTCCTGCATCTTCAGCCTCGATTCTGGTGATGGTCAGAGTGAAGTCAGTCCCAGATCCACTGCCACTGAAACGACTTGGGGTCCCAGGGTTTAGTTTATTTACAAGATAAATCAGAAGTCTAGGAGCTCCTTCAGATTTTTGATGGTACCAGGCCATGCGTTCACCTACTGAGCTACTGTAAACTGGACTGCTGGTTTTACAGCTCACAGTTACTGTCTGTCCGGGGAGAACTGATCTCTCTGATGGAGTCTGAGTCACAGTAATCTGTCCACTGGACTCTGTAAGAAATAAGACAGAATAAGAAGTGTATGGAAGTGTAAAATTGTATCTCTTAACTAGAATATTGTTCATATATTGTATGTAGTACAATATTTGTTTACATAAATCCTCCACAAATGTATCTTTCTACAGTACATTATTCTTACCTTGAATACAAAGAAGGAAAGCAAAGATGAAGATGAAAGTCATTGCTGCTGTGGATCTGTTACCATGAAGGGCAGCTCTCAGTCATGAAGTGTTAAGCTCACAGGGCTATAAACACTCCCAGAGCACTGAAGCATGTGCTGCCAATGCAAAGCGTTTTTCTATGCAAATCTTATCATTTGAATCGTGGGCATTTATAGAAAAAAGATGCCTTTGAGTAGAGTAAGATAGAGTGAGTACTCTAACAAAGTGTCTCTTCTACGCAAATTGTTTATATTTGAATCAGGGACAAATAAAGAAAATATTTTGTCTTTGAACAAAGTAAGATTAGCATTAAAATTTCCATGAACAAAAAATTTTATCCTGACAGGATTTATATAGAGAACATGATAAGCTAAAATCAGCTGAGGAGGTGAATATGAACATTATGAGAATTTATCATTTTATTGCAATACATCAGACTCCTATTCTTATAAATATGTACAGTATGATGTCATTGTCTGTTAAGGTGCAATTGAAAGGGCAGTAAGAATAAATAAATACAAGACACCTTAAAGCAACTGTCACTGTCGGCCACATCTGAGAGGGAAAGTCAATTCTAGTGTTGATTCTACTGGAGAGGAGGAGATATGACAGCCAGACACCTGCAGTAAGATCACTGAACAGAGCTGTCTGTTGAGGCACAATGAGGCAGCAGATGCTTCTCACTGTAAGGTGCTCAGACACTGGTGGCTGAAGTTACTTTTACATTTCTGCCAGGTTGCTTGTGAGACAAATTTATGCCATGATCACTGCCTGTGTGTAATCAAAATTAATGAGTTTGACTTCCTTATAAATAAGTCTTTCTCTTTAATGAATATATAATGTTATGTAATTAATTCATCGTTATGTACTGGAATGTGCATCATTTCACCCAGACCCCTAGATAAGACCCCTCTTCCAAATTGAGCAGTAGGAGAAGCAGGAAAATGATTAGAAATGGCATTACGAAGCTATTCTGTGTCTGAGACAATATTCTAGTCTCTACAGATACAGTAACTAACGTGTATGCTAATTAATAATGAATTGAAAATGAATGGAAAATTCACTCTTTTTTGGCACAATGACTTGAAGCACAAATCCAGAGCCACACTGAAAAGGTCTGACAGGAACAGACTGAAAGTCCTTGAGTGTTCCAGTCCCAGTCAAGACCCAGACTTGAATCCCATAGAAAAGTGATGGAGAGGCTTGACAACTGAAGTTCATAATCAATCTCCAACAAAAAGTGAGGACTAAAGCAGTTTTAACAGGAGGAATGAACTTAATTACACCATCCTGTTGTTCACATCTGAGGGAGATGTACTGTATCCAGGATTGTGACACAAACTTTATGGCACTAGGAGCTTTACAGTAATTGCCAGCAGTTACAGAAATTACTGTGAAATTTGCTTCCAACAACTACTTACTTAGGGGACTGAATATTGATGCTTCGGTAAAGTATGTACAGTATGTATCTTCAAAGTATGTATCTTCATTAAAGGTTTTGCGAACATTCAACCACCTACATGCATAACACTGTTCCTCTAAAATGAAAAGAAAAATAAGTTGAAATCACTTGAAAACAAGCATTACACACATAACATTCAACAAAAGCTGATATGATTGACGGAAGGTGTAGTGATATTTGTAGTTAATACTATTCATTTTTATGTGAAAGTAAGAAAATTGAGGTGTATAGTATAGTATATACGGAAAACAGTCCATTCTAATCCAGTCTAGTTATTTTCAGATGTTACAAAGTAATCATTTATTTCAGGTTTTAGCAACTGGAAATAACTTAATAACAAGACCAAGCTACATTCACCAGACTGAAAACTCACAAAAAGGTTTTATGATTCTTTGTTAGATTTGTGCTGTAAATTTGCAGTGATGGACTATATACTGTATTAAACACTGAATTGTCTGTACTTGTATTGTTGGTTCATATATTCTATTGACATATTGTATCTAAACAAAGGCCTTCTGAATGTGTGAAACTGGCTGATTTACAGAAAGACCTCGTATCTTAAACATTAAGATATTAGAAACATATGCCAAGATGTCGGATAAAACAGGGTAAATTTGTTTTGTATCTGAGAATAATAACTGCAGATACTGTAGGACTGGAGGATTTCCTATCAACAGACTGTTGTGATTGACTGTGTGTGGAGTGTAGGCTCAGGGTGATCTGAGATATTACAGAGGGTCACTGTGGGCAGAAACAGTGAGAAACTGCATGAGACTTTAATAACCTAATTGTACTCTTCCAGATTCTTGAACAGATTTATGTTCGTCAAAAACAATATTGGACAGCGAGTGTTGGGGCTTTCTTTCTGTTACAGAGTGTATAAACAATTAGTTTCAGATTATCAGAATTGAACTGAGCGTATGATAAAATATATTGCATATATTATATTTATTCTGCAAAGGCAGATGTTCATACAGTATTATACTTAAAAAGGAAAATTGTGTATCTTATACACTAGGTTTAAGTTATTAAAATATTTTCATTCGAGACATTTTAGGAATCCTTCTTCAGGTGCTTAGAAAGACATGAAACCACTAACACAGAGGAGATAAGTACCAATGATGAGGGAACTGTATTGACAAGGGTGAGAACTGCAGGCTGTTCTGTTGGCTTTATCAATATGGGATTGTACAGTGCAGATAGCAGTGTTCTGTCTCCCTCTTGTGGCCACAGTGGAGAAATACAGACTTCATTTAATGTGGCTCTATTTGACCATAAACACACAAGAATGAGAACCACCAAGAGTTTCAGGCTCCTGCTTCATCTGATTGGATCTGTTAGAATGACAGTGTCCTGTGCACAGTCAGTCCAACACATTCATAATAAAGTAACTCTACTGCCTGAACAGCAGCTTTTTCTTTCTCTTCTTAGTGATGGAAGTTACTGATGATAAACATTTAATACTGTTGAAAATATTAAAGATCTATAATTCTATTTGATATCAAGAATGTATAAAAATTAGATCTACATAGCTGTTAAATGTTCAAATAATTCTTTATTTTTCATCTTTGGTTTCATTTAAAAACATACTGTAGATACGTTTAGAAGTAATTTGGGTAAAAATACTGAATATAACATTAAGATAAAAGTTTAATACATTATGTTCAAACTTATTTGTGCTCAGTCCACTGTAGCAACTCTGCAGGGCTGAGGGAGGTTTTTGTACAGACGTCTATCACTGTGTGAGAGGGTAGCTCTGATATTGCTGACAGTAATAATCTCCTGCATCTTCAGCCTGGACTCCAGTGATTGTCAGTGTAAAGGCTGTTCCAGACCCACTGCCAGTGAATCGATCAGGAACCCCAGACTGACGGGTTGTTGCATAATAAACCAGGAGCTGTGGAGCCTGACCAGGTTTCTGCAGGTACCAGTGCAGGTAGCTGGTACTACCACTGGTAACAGAGCTGCTGGCTGTACAGCTGATAGAGACAGAGCTTCCTGGGAGAACAGTCTGAGCTGGAGACTGAGTCAGAACAATCTGCCCACTGGACTCTGGAGGTGAAATGGAAACAAAGAATGAATATCAATACTTGCTTGTCATAAACATTTGCTTATTAATTTGCCTTTGAAGCACTTTTACATTGAACTTCTTAAAATTTCACTTTAATGTTTCCACACAATAATGAAAGTTAAGACTGCTTTATTAAACACATTATGTGAGAAGCATTTTCTTTAATCCTCACCTTGAGCAAAGAGCCCCAGAGTCCCCAGCAGTAGAATCAGTGGCATCATTGTCCTGTGTGTGTCAGTGACTCTGAAAGGGCTGAACAGTGACTGATCCACACTGTGAGTCTTAAAGTGTTTAGAGCAGTGAGGCGGTACAGGTATGCAAAGCTCCTTCCTGTATACAAATCTTGTCACAGACAGTTAGATGAGATCTGAGCTGTGAAAACAGATGGAGCCTGTTAGGGTTTTGTGTCTGTTAATGTTTTGCTCTGTTCTATCCCTGTCAAAAATGTGTAACTAATGTCTAAGATGTTAAAAATCACATCTAATGACAGCTTGATCCTTATATTGTATATTTAATAATAAAAATACATTGTCACAAATGTATACTTTAAGTTTAATTTCACATTTTATAACAAATTCTAGTATTTTAAAGATGTTTCAGTGGAGAACTAGTTGAGTAACAGTGAACAGGCTGAATTCTTGTCAATGGCACCTCAGTGTGATGGAGACCTTGGAATATTGTCCACCTGGATCACAGGGAGAAAATTCAAACTCCACCACAGATAGCACCCCAGGTCTGGTGTTGAACCCAATGCCCCAACACTGTTATGCAGCAATGTTAACCACTGCACTAGTGTGCAGTCCACTCTGAACATTTTCCTGCACATGGAAGGGACTGCACTGGCATCAAAGTGTTCTGATGTTAATCAAATTAAATTTACTTACTGAAATTATTGTGTGTAAAATAGAGATAGTAATATGCATCACTCTTACAATGACTCTTACTGAACATGGCTTTATGTATTTTTTATTTCCTGCTCTGTCTTAGTCCCATTCCATCTCATTTGTGACACTAAACTTTATGTTCTTCACAGCGCAACCTGATGTCAGACTGCAGCCTTCAGGAAAGACAATGGAATGTTTAGCACTTGTTTAGCTGCACCTGATTTGAATTGTCTTCTGTAATGGAAAGTTACTGAAGAAAAGTGTTTTATCCTAAAAATGTCATTTACAGGCAGAGCTGTGTTGTAAAAGCAGCTGTATTCTGTGAACAATGTGTGATTGTACCCGGCAAGTCAAGGGCACGGAATGTTCTAAGAATATGTTAATCTCTGCCCCAGCAAAAAAGGCAGATACAAAACTGCACGTAGTTATCTTCTCTGTTCTTCAAGGCTAAGACCTATAAGGACTGGAAAATTATTGTCTCGCCTGTCTTTGTATTACTAACCAACCATAATGAAGTAAACAAGATGAGGTGTTGCATCAGCTAAGTGTATAAATTAAGGGACCTTCTCCTATTTTACTTTGAAAATCAGCTCGCACTTGCTGCATAGACTAGTGGTTGCTGTTTTTCCCTGTTGCGCAATATGAATAAATGCCTTGCTGAGTGAATGAGAACACCCTTCCTGGCTCTTCTCTGATACTTCTTAACTGATAACTGAAGGTTGCACTTACTTTTCACACAAGGCTACTGAATGTTGGCTGATTTTTTTGTTTAATAAATAATGACAGTGTGTGTGCGTGTTATCTGTCTCATAAGGTTAGATTTATATACAGTGCTGTTTGGACTTGGTGAGGACCAGATGAAGGTCAGGTTTGTCTTAATACAGAATGTAAAACCCAGACTGCTAACCCTGTAAACAGAAACACTATACGACACCCTTACGGGCCAACAAAACAGATACACAGCATCCTAAATAAAAACTTACATTTCAGCAGTAAATCTCCCTTCCTATAACCTGGGTGACTGAAATGGAATGGAAATCTGCCTCCCTGTTCTCAAAATACACGATCAAATTGGGAGAGAACATCTTTAGCCTCAGGATTCCACAAAAAAGTAAATCATAATTCCCTCAAATAAAAAGGGAAAAGTGATAGTATTTCTTCTCTGAGTCTCCCTTCCATTCCTTTCTTGTCTCCTTTTCCAATTCAATTCAATTCAAGGTGCTTTATTAGCATGACCGATGGGTACAATCAGTGTTGCCAAAGCAAATGAAAGTAATGATATTTACATGAAACAAAACAAAAATAGAAGTAAAATAAAATCTACAGACATATTACAGACATTTACAACAAAGACATATTATACAATATTGACATATTCTGTAGGCGGCTGGAGCATTATTGGGAGACGGACTCACTGTTCCTCAGGCTGTGACAGGAGATCACATACTGGGCTGCCAGTTCAACTGAGTTCCCTCCTCCCTCTCCCAGTAGGATTGGGACCCGTTGTGATTCTGGCAGGTGTGGGAACTCTGGGATTAGATTTCTGAATTTAGGGAAGAATGTTTCTCTAATCCCAGAGTATCTGTCACAGTGCAGTAGGAAGTGCACCTCTGTCTCTATTTCTCCCCGCTGGCAGTGGGAGCACAGCCTGTCCTCTCTGGACAGCCAGGTCTGCCTGTGTCGCCCAGTTTCTATGGCCAGGTTGTGGTCACTGAGCCTGTACTTCGTCAGGGTCTGTTTCTGTTTGTTATTTTTTATTTTGGTCAAATATTCAGCTAGTGTGTATTGTCTGTTTAAGGTTCTGTAACATTCCAGTTTATGTTGTGTCTGTGTGTGTGTGTGTCCCAGTGTGTGAGATATTGCTGTTTGATCTGTGCTGTGATGTGGTTGAGTCTGGGTTGTGGTGCTCTAGCAGTGCTGTCCTGAGGCTGGTTAGTGTCGGTGTGGCTCAGGTCGGTGAGCCTCAGGACCAGCTGGCTCAGGGGGCTCTGTTTTGGGCTCAGCTCTTGGCTCAGCAGGGCTTTGTGGTGGTAGGAATTTTGGTCACTGTTTTTTAGGTGTAGCCAATACTTGAATATTCTTTTCTGTATGTTTATCAATAGTGGGTACTGGCCTAATTCGGCCCTGCACCCGTTGTTAGGAGTTCTTCTCTGCACACGGAGGATGTTTCTACAGATCTCCATGTGCAGAGTTTCTGTGGGGTGTTTGTCCCATTGGGTGTAATCCTGGTCTGTGAGGGGACCCCACACTTCACTGCCGTATAGGGCAATGGGTTGGATTACACTTTCAAGTATTTGGAGCCAGATTCTTTTTGGTGGGTTGATGTTGAAGAGCCTCTTTCTTATTGCGTAGAAAGCCCTGAGTGCCTTCTCCCTCAGTGCCTTCACTGCCAGGTCAAAACTCCCGGAAGAGCTGATGGTGAGACCGAGATATGTGTAGCTGGATGTGTGCTCCAATGTGTTGTTGTTCAGTGTGAATTTGTACCTGTTTCCCTGAGGTCTGGATTTCTTCTGGAAAACCATAACTCTGGTCTTGTCCAGATTGACTGTCAGTGCCCAGGTCTGACAGTACTGCTCCAGCAGTGCCAGGTTCTGCTGCAGCCCCTGTTCTGTGGGCGACAGCAGGACCAGGTCATCTGCGTAGAGCAGGAACTTGATTTCTGTGTCGTGTAGTGTGAGACCAGGAGCTGCAGACTGCTCCAACATTCCTGCTAATTCGTTGATATAGATATTGAACAGTGTTGGGCTCAGGCTGCAGCCCTGTCTCACCCCGCGGCCTTGGGTGAAGAATTTAGTCCTTTTGTTTCCAATTTTCACTGCACATTTGCTCTCTGAATACATTGATTTAATTATGTCGTACACACTGCCCCCTATGCCGCTTTGGAGTAGTTTATAAAACAATCTCTCATGCCAAATCGAGTCAAATGCTTTTTTGAAATCGACAAAGCAGGCAAAAATTTTTCCTTTGTGTTTTTGGTGGACGTGTTTGTCTATCAGTGTGTGCAGGGTGTAAATGTGATCAGATGTGCGGTGATCTGGCAAGAAGCCAATCTGACTTTTACTCAGGACATTGTGTTCGGTAAGGAAGGCCAGTATTCGTGTATTCAGGATACTGCAGAATACCTTCCCCAGGTTACTGTTCACACAGATGCCCCGGTAGTTGCTGGGATCGAGTTTATCTCCACTCTTATAGATGGGCGTGATCAGTCCTTGGTTCCAGGCCTCGGGGAAACATCCAGCTGTCATGATGAGATTGAGGAGTTTGAGCAGGGCTTGTTGCAACTTTGGGCTGCTGTGTCTCAGCATCTCATTTATGACTCCATCATGGCCACAGGCTTTGCGTGGTCTGAGGGCCTGGAGTTTGTCCAGTAGGTCCTGCTCAGCGATTGGGGAGTCTAAGGGGTTTTGGTTGTCTTTGATAGCCAATTCCAAAATTTTGAGTTTTTCATAAATGGTGTTGGTTTTGGTCTGATTGATTTGTATTTGGGAGCTTTTCATACAGATTTTCAAAGTATGTTTGCCAGATTGTTCCATTTTGGATGGCCAATTCTTCTGGTTTTGATTTGTTTAAGTTGTTCCACTTCTCCCAGAAACAGTTCTGATTTAGTGACTCCTCAATTTCTGCAAGTTGTTTGTCTATGTATGTGTTTCTTTTCTTTTTCAGCGTGTGTTTGTAAAGTTTTACCATGTCACAGTACCTGAGTCGCAGATCTGTGTTGTGTGGTTGTCTGTGTTTTTCATTTGAGACTTTTCGTAGTGCATTTCTGATGTTTTTGCACTCCGTATCAAACCACTTTTCTTTTGCTTTTGTTTTTTGGTAGTTTTTTGATTTAGTTGTTTTTAGCTTAGATTTTGATGCTAGTTTGTGGAATAGGTGATTTAGTTTTTGTGTGGCCAAGTTGATGCCTAATTTGTTGGTTTGATACGGAGTGTTTAGGAATGTGTCCATCAGTGTCTGAATTTCGTCATCGCCCAGTGCAGTTTGGTATCTGTCCAGGCTGTCTGTGTCCCATCTGTACGCCTGGTTGAGGTCATACAGCTGGCTGGGCTGTGTCAGTGTGTCTCTGTACTGGTGTGCTCTCTTCATGTAGAGTGTGATCTGGCTGTGGTCGGAGAGGGGAGTTTGTGGCCTGACAGTGAAGGCACTGATACAGGAGGGGTCCAGGTCGGTGATGGCGTAGTCCACCACACTGCTACCCAGAGCTGAGCTGTAGGTGAACCTGCCTAGAGAGTCCCCTCTAGTCCTGCCGTTGACGATGTACAGGCCCAGCCCTTGACAGAGCTGCAGCAGCTCGCGCCCGGTGCTGTTGACCGTAGTGTCATGGCTGCACCTGTGTGAGGTGACCGGTGTGTGGTACAGAGGGGATTGTCCGAATATGTGAGTGTTTCCCTGTGTGCTGGTGAAGTCTGCCAGTGTGCCTGTTCGTGCGTTGAGGTCACCACAGAGCAGCACGTTTCCCTGGCCCTGGAAGTGACCGATCTCCGTGTGGAGACTGGGGAGAATTCCCTCACTGTAGTAGGGGGATTCTGAGGGCGGGATGTAGACAGCACACAGGAAAACCTCGTTTTCTGTACAGATGGTATTTCTTTTGATTTTAAGCCAAACTCGTGACTCTTCTTTCTTTACTAATTGTATGGAGTGACTGAGCTCCGCTCTGTACCACACAATGATCCCCCCAGAGTCTCTGCCCCGGGTGATTTGGGGTTTTTTGACAGAGGGCACCATGATCTCCTTGTAGCCTGGGGGACAGTGGGTAGCCAAGTCTCCCCGACACCATGTCTCCTGTAGGATCATGATGTCTGTCTCCTTTACATCCTTGATAAATTCAGGATCAGTGCTCTTCAGCCCAAATGCTGACGAGCCCAGACCCTGAATGTTCCACATACTTATCTTTAGAGATCTCATTGTTATCGCTTGAATTATCTTTGCAAGTTGTTATTGTTTTCTGGAACTGTATCAAATTTGTGTTGGACATTTACATCATCGACAGAAACAAGTATTGTGCTGGGTTTTTGTCTGTCGCTGTGGGTGGTGGAAGTTCAGCTCATAAGCTGGGTGCAGATGAGGTTCAGGAGCTGCCGGATTTCTCCCAGCTCAAAACCGCTCGGGACTGCTGGTCTGGCCAGGGCTGCGGCGTAGCTGTGCAGGAGGGGCTCGGTCCGGCTCTGTAGTTGTGCTGGGTGGGGAGGGGTTGTGGTTCTGGTCCGGTTCAGCTGCTGGTCTGGGTGAGGGGCATGGGGTGGGGCGCTGGTTCTGGTCCTGTTAGGTCGTTGGTCTGGGTTGGAGGGCTGTAGGGTGGTGCTGGTTCTGTTCTTTGTGGGTTGAGCTGGTCTGGGTTGGGGGTGTGGGTGCTGGGGCGTTCCTCTGGTAGTCCTCCTGTTTCTCTCTGGGGTGCTGTTCGGGTGTGTAGCGGCGAGGCTTAATAATAAGGCAGAATTAAGTGTTTCTGAGCTTCCCAAATGAGGCCCCATTTCTCTGTTCATCTCTGTGGAGCAGCCACAGAGAGACCATTAGTGCAGGGTGATTTAAGGTTTCCTAGGACAGCTCCCAAAGGGGGATGCACTTAGCTAAGTCTGGCTATCATGATCAATGGTCATCCATTGACGCCTATCTGTCTAGGGAGTGCCAGTTGGACATCTGGACTGCATTCCTAAGTGTCAGGAGTAAGTGACTCATATCTCACCTTGATCAACCAATCAGGGACTGGTAGGGCTGAGTAACCCACGTGGGACTCTGATGCCCATGGAACTTTCAGCCAATCAACGAGCTGAAGTTCCTCCAGGTAAAAACAGGCAACACAGAGAGCCTGAGAGATTCAACAAGATTCAGATTCGGGAGATTCAGTAAGATTCTGGAGAGGATTCTGTGGACTGTTCTAAAGGGAATTCAAAGGAGAATTCCAGGGCAGGACGGCCCAGGAGCAGAAGGCTCCCAAGGGCAGGACATTCTCGCAGCGCGCCTCCTGACCATCCCGAGACTCAGCCCGGACAACCACGGAACGGCCAGTGTGTCCGAGTGCCAGAACTTTCCTTTGTTCTAAGAGTCTAGAGTGGAGGTTGCCAGAGAGTAACCAGCAGCAGGCCTCGTGGACAGGTCAGAACTGTGGACAGCTGAATCACTATTCAGAACTAGCTCTTCATCAGGAACGAACCGGTCCTCTTCCTGACTTGCTGGGACCCACAGTCATCTTTTCTCCTGTGCACAAACTTTGCTAGTTAAAGCCAACACTAACTAGCCGGTCAGTGAGCATCAGCAGCGCACCGTCGCAAGCCGCACAGCACAGCCTGGCACGGAGCCAGAGAGCGCGGATTGGACAGCAACAAGCCTGCAGCTGATTGTTTGTGCCTGCAGGAGATCTGAATCCCCAGAAATTGGATGAGTATTCAACTTCAATGCATTACAGCTCGAGAATTCAATTGTTATCCAAACCAGTTGATTTCAATTTAATTCCTAAGAGTTATGTACTTGTTTCAAGTATCTAATGTAGAAGTTATAACCAAGTTCATTTATGAAACGGTCTTAATGAATGATATACTGAACGTATGTCCTCTTGATGTGTAACACTTCGTAACTGATTGAATATATACCTTTTGTATTCTGATAACCCTCTCGATAAGATCTGTTAGGTTTACATGCATATTCTATGTATTAATAAATGTATCCTCGTGTATTAGTACCTGTGTGTGTGCGTTGTTTGAGTTATGTCGCATGGTTGGATTCTAAAGCCATCAAAAGAATCAATTTTGTGATTTACTGCTACAATTAATAATTGTCTCAGTAAATGCCCAAACCCTACAGAACTGGTGCCTTCAGAGAGCCACTATGATTACATATTTGGCGTCCCTGAATGGCTATGAAACACTACAGGTGTCTGCCCAGTGTGGTGTCTTTCAGAGTTTTTGTGAAGAGTCCAATGGTCTGTTTTTTGAGGTGTTTATGGTCGTGTAGGTGCTGTGGTCCAAGGGTGGAGTGATGGGCCAGGTAGACGTTTGGGAGCAGGGCGCAGCACCGTGAGATCTCGGCATTGATTCTCTGGATGGTGTGGTGCTGCTCGTCCTGTCTCGGCAGCAGGGTGGAGATGACAATTCGGGCGCGAGGGAACTCCTGTATGGCCCTCTCTGCCACTCTCCTGATGGACTGGGCCACCTGCTCCCTCTGGGTCCTCAGGTCGTTGGTGCCGGTGTGGATGATGATGTGCTGAGGGGCTCCCAGTACCGACCTGGACAGCAGCTGCAGGGCCTTCTCTGTCGTCGGACACCAGAGCTTTGCTGTTTGTAATCCTGGGAAGAGCCTGTGCTCATCGATGTACCTCCCGTTGGAGTCGATGAGAAGGGCTACTTCCATGCGTCTGCCTCTGGTGTCCAGTCTGCTGGAGGGGCGCTGTGCTGCCGGGCGGGCGGCTGCTTGGGGGGGTGCAGTGTGTGAGGTGGAGGAGTTGGGTGGGGCCGGGTGTGTGTGTGGGTCACCCTGAGTGTTCGGCAAGGTGGATGTGCTTTTGGGCAGTGGAGTTGTGAGGGGATTTGGGGTGCCGGGGGGTGCAGTGGGTGTGGTGTTTGCTACGGTGGGGGTACTGGGTAAGTGGGAGTTGGTGGTGGGGGTTGTAGGGGTGTCAGGTTGTGTGGAGGTGGGTGTGTCTTTGCGGGTTGGGGGTGGGTGTTGTGTGTTGTGTGTTCTGGGTCTCAGGGCTGTTCTGTTGCAGTCCGGGCTGCAGTGGGAAGTAGTGAGTTTCCTCAGCTGGTCTTTGAGAGTCTTGCTTGTCCTCTCCGCGAGCTGCAGCTCCTCTCTCAGCTCTGCTACCTCCGACTGCAGCTTACTGTTGTCCTGCAGCAGCTCCTCCATCTGTGCCCTGAGCTGTTTGTTGGAGGTTTTACATTCATTCTTGTGTTTGTTAACCTCGTCTCTTAGCTGTTGTGCTGTCTGCCCCTCTGTGAGTCTCCCCAGCATCAGCTCCTTGAACTCAGTGAAGTCCAGCTCCAGAGCAGAGAGTTTCTCTCTCAGGAGGCGCACTGTGCTGTGGTCACAGGGGGGTTGGTGTGGGCTGTGTGTGTCCGGGTGGTGTGTTTCTGTGTTGCCGAGGGCTACACTCTTGCTGGGCTGTTCTGTGGCTGAGGTTGTGTTTGTGGGCTCTAAAACAGGTGGAGCTGAACTCTCCGGTGCTGTGGGCATCAGGCTGCTGGGTTTTTCTCCTGTTTCTGGGGGAGGTTTCTCCAGGTCGGCCTGTGTTTTAAGGTCTGTGAACTTTTCCTCGAAAAGCTCCAGAGCGGCCTCACTGCCCTGTATCATCACTGTACCATTGTGGTAGGTGTTGACAGTCAGGACAGTGTCTTCTACCTCGCTGTCGCCCCCTATGGAGATTTGCCTGCCTTTGCTGATGCCCCTTCTGGTGGTGTTTGTATAATTCTTACACACAGCTGTGTGCCAGGCATTCGGATGCTCAGTAAAAAAGAGCAGGTTGGTTTTTATGTGTTTTTCTCCTGCCTGGCAGTAGTCAGCAATGAGGGTCTCTGGGTTTTCTTTCATCCAGGAGTCTTTGTACTGTTTCCTGGTCTTAACGGTTTTCACGTCCTCAGGGTACTGGAGTACTGTGCTGAGGGGGCAGGGCTGCTCCAGTGGGGCTGTGTTCTGCTCTGTACTCATCTTCCTCTTTTAAATACAATGGGCCCAGGTGAGAAGAGCAAACAGACGGCCTGGCTCGGGCGTTTTGAATACAATCAGCCCCCTGTTGCTTGGGAACAGGTTCTTCAACTTTGGCCTTTTGAGTGTAGTGGGCCCAAGTGGTATTTTGTTTAATTTAAACTTTAAGGTAACTTTTTCTAAAGACTTTTTAAACTTTTATCTAGCAAAGCAGTTCAATTTTTTAGAGGCCTCTTCAAGAAAGGAGAAGAAAGAACAGGGCTTACCAGGTGTTTTTCGTGTTGGTGGCTGAGTTCTTGGCTTCTCCTGATGCTGCTTCTATTTTCCCTTTCCTTCTTGTTTCCTTTGGTGTACTTTTTCTTTCTTGTCTTCTTATTCTTATTTCCTTGTTTTTATTATTCCTTTTCTGTTTGTTTCTCTTCGTCTCTTGGGGATTTTCCTTTTTGGAGTTTTTCCTCAGGTCCTTTATCCTCAGGTGTAGCTGTGTCTTATAGTTGATCTTCAGTTTTTTAGATGTTTGCTTTGTTGATTTTTTTTCCAATGGCAAATTATTTCTTTACTTCTGTAGTTTTCTTTAGTTTTGTTAGATGTCGCCTTATTCCTAGACTATTTGTTCAGTTCCAGAAAACAATAAAATCTCAAAGAAATTAGGAGCTCATCTTCTGTGCTGCCTCCTCTCTCTCCCTCTCTTTCCTCCCCCTGTCTTTTTATGTTGTGTTTCTGTTAAATGTGTATTCTTTATTGCGATAAACCAGAGTAATAAACCAGAAAGTTTCCTTTGATCCTCTGTCTTTACAGGCCTGAAAGCTCAGCTGTAGCAAACAGCTCAGTTTATATCCATTGTTTCAGACTCTGAAAATTGCAAATGTTTTTCTGAGGTGTAAACTTTCAAAGAAGTGAATGGAAATGCCCCTCCTCCTTAACTATTGCTATGTATACATCCCAAATCAACAACATCAACACATTCATAGCCGGTGTTTCTGTGCTCAGAATGATAATTGTTGAGAATTGTCAAGGGTTTATACTAGAAACACTTACACTGCTCTCTGAGCTTACATTAAAAATGCTCAAATTTAAATTCAAAGAACACTACTTGAATGACTAATGAATTATACTGTTGTCAAACAATAACAATTAACAATACATTTACAGTAATTATAATTATAATTATTATTTCAGATACTTGCTATCTTCCTCAGTCTCTGACAGGAGGGTGCATACTGGTCTGCCAAATCTGCTGACTTCCCTCCCAACATGATATTGAGAGCTAATGTTATTGTGGAAAATCCCTGCATATTTCTTTCAAAGAAGCACTCCGTGTTCTTTCTGTCTCCTTTCTGCTTAAAATATGGGAATAGAATGACCTCTCTGGGTAGCCAAGTCTGTCTTTTTTGCCCAGTGTCTATGTCCAGGCTGTGGTCAGTTAGCCTGTACTTTGTCAGTTTCTGAAGTCTCCTTGCTGTTTCAATCTGTTCACTGCATTTACTTTAGAAATTATTTAATCATTAATACATTTTGTAAAGGTTATATTGATAGAGACACATTTAAGTTTTGTTTGAATTTCCTTTGTTGTATCCTTTTTCCATCTTGTAGTATAATAGTTTCAGACACATATTATCAATTTAGTTTACAAATATATTGGTCATAACAGCCCTGATTAATAACCCTTTATAATATGAAATCTAAAGAAGGTCATGGTTGATGAATATTTTTAAGCTTGTAATAGAAGGTGCTTGGTCTTTCTATTCACCCTCAGCACCTGCAAGAGGTCCCAGCTGCAGCAGTGCAGTCACTGCGCAGTCCTGCTGAGGAAGGTTTTTGTACGGCTGTGTAACACTGTGTGAACAGAGATCTATTGTTAAGCCAGTTGTAACTCTGACATTAATAGTCTGCTACATCTTCAGCCTGGACTCCTGTGATGGTCAAAGTGAAGTCAGTCCCAGATCCACTGCCACTGAAACGCTCTGGGACTCCAGTATCACGGTTAGTTGCAAAATGGAGCAGGTGTTTAGGAGCTTCCCCAGCTTTATGTTGGTACCAGGCTAGCTGATGGTTTTTAAATGCTGCGGGACTGGTCTTACATGTGATCGTAACTATGTCTCCTGTCTCAACTGATATCACTGCTGGAATCTGAGTCATTGTAACCTGTCCAGTGGACTCTGAAAATGACAAACAACACACGAGGGGGATAAAATTATAATTATAATTCCATTGTATAATTTATTATTATAATGGTTTACACCAAATTGTCATTTTTTCTCAGTTTAGGATTGAGATAAG
Source organism: Atractosteus spatula (assembly GCF_055471065.1). Taxonomy (NCBI): domain Eukaryota; kingdom Metazoa; phylum Chordata; class Actinopteri; order Semionotiformes; family Lepisosteidae; genus Atractosteus; species Atractosteus spatula. The sequence continues at coordinate 12,068,816 of NC_142729.1, forward strand.
TATAATATATCAATCCCATTCCTACCCTGAGCTCAGATGACTGTCCAGATGAAGATGGTGATGAAGGTCATTGTTGCTGCGGGTTCTGTTGCCATGAAGGGCAGCTCTCAGTTATGAAGTGTTAAACTCACAGGGCTATAAACACTCCCAGAGCACCAAAGCATGTGCTGCCAATGTAAAGTGACTCTTCTATGCAAATTGTCTTCCTGGCTTCAGCAGCACTTGTAGCCAGTCAGTGCTGGAAACACAGGCTTGGTGCTGTGTGTTGTGACAGAGCAAGATGAGCAATTTAGCATGAACACTCCCAGGACAGCAGGACTAGACAGAGAGCAGCCTTAAAAGGATCAAAGGATGAGAAACAATTGCTGAGCCCTTGTTGTACTCAACACAGGTGGACTGGAGTGGATTGGGGAGAGTCTAGTTAAAACAGTCCTTGGCTCTGTGGGTTCTGATGGAGCAGGATTACTGATGGCACTGACTTAGTGCTTTGGGGCTATAAAATAGAGGACAGATCTTAAACCAATTTAAATTTTTCACAGACAGATTTGACAAAATATGTTGTTATATGTCTGTGTTCCAAAGTGACATACAGTGCCTTCCAAAAGTATTTTCCCCTTGATTTTTTTTGCATTTTGTTTCTGTCACACCTCCAAATTTTAACAAATTGAATTTTTTTTTCTCCCTTCAATAACACAATAAATTCAACACATTGATGAATAAAAAATATTTTTTATTCAAGAACATTTGTTTCTTCAGAATGAAAGATTTTCATTTCTCATTTACAAAAGTATTCACCCCAGAGTCAATACTTTGCACATAGTCCTTTTGCAGCAATTACAATTGTGAGTCTTCTTGGGTATGTCTATATGAGCTTTGCACATTTAGATTGTGGAATTTTTGCCCATTCTTCAATGCAAATTTGCTCCAACTCTGCCAAATTAGATAGAGAGTGTCTATAAACAGTACTTTTCAGGTCATACCACAGATTCTCAGTTGGATTCAAGTCTGGGCTCTGGTTGGGCCATTCCAGAATACTAACCTTCTTTTTTCCCCCAAGCTATTCCTTGATAGTTTTTGCCATGTGCTTTGGGTCATTGTCCTGCTAGAAAATTAATCTTTGCCCTAAATGCAGATCTCTGGCTGACTGAAACAGGTTCTCCTCCAGGATTTACTTGTATTTGACTCCATCCATGTTGCCCTTGATGGCGACAAGCTTTCCAGTTCCTCCAGCTGAAAAGCAACCCCAGAGCATGATGCTGCCACCACCATGCTTGACAGTAGGGATGGTGTTACCTGGGCGTTGGGCTGTATTTGGTTTGCACCAAACATAGCGCTTTGCTTTCAGGCCAAAGAGCTCAACTTTAGTCTCATCAGACCACAACATTTTCTTCCAAAAGGTTTCAGGTTTTCTCACATGGCTTCTAGCAAACTCCAGGCATGACTTAATGTTGACCTTTCTCAGAACTGGCTTCCTTCTAGCCACTCTCCCAAAGAGGCATAATCTGTGAACTGCTGAAGAGATTGTTGATGTCTGCACAGTTTCTCCCATTTCAGCCAAAGAGCTCTGCAACTCTGTTAGTGTTGTAGCTGGCCTCTTGGTTATTTCTCTGACAGTTGCCCTTCTTGTCAGGTTGATCAATTTGGTTGGACAGCCTGATCTTAGTAGTTTGGGTTGTGCCATGTTTTTTCCCCATTTTGTTACAATTCTGTTACAATCTTTTTATTATCTTCTTCAGCTTTTTTCCTCCTAACAAATTCTTATCAAAGTTCCACGGGCAGTTCCTTGGTCTTCATGACAGCAGGACTGATCTGATCTGCTCTCTAAGTTGTGAGGCCTCACGGTCAGTGATATTTATTGTGCAATCAAGCAATTGAACACAGGTGGATTCGAAATGAACACAGGTGTACCATGTTAATGTATTTAATGATATCTCTCAAGATAATTGAATACCTCACCCAATTTAGGTTGTTAAAACAAAGAGGGTGAATACTTGTCAATTAAGTCATTTTAAGATTTTTATTTTTAGTATAATTTTGAAGACATCAAAATACTTTATTTCACTTTTAACATTACAGAGAATTACTTCTACAGGAGGGAAAAAATCCCATTTAAATATGCTTTAATTTGACTTTGCAACACAGCAGAACGAGAAATAATCAATGGTGGGTGAATACTTTCTGAAGGCACTGTAAGTGAGTGCCACTGGGTGGTAATCACTCAAACAAGTTATCTTGGACTTCTTGGGCAATGGCACAAGTGGTTTTCTTGAAGCACTCTGGTATGGTGACAGGAAGAGGTTTGAAATGTCTATACAGTATATACAGGAGATAGCTGGTCTGCACAGGTTTTAAGGACACGAGGGGAGACACCATCTGGACTGGCTGCTTTGTGGAATTTCACTCTCTTAAAGGTTCTACACACCTCAGGTTTAGAGAGCTGTAACACAAAGTACCCTGGGTTGGTGGGAGTCTTGATAGTGGGCTCAGTGTTCTGAGCCTCAAAGCTGGAGTAAAATGTGTCCAGCTAATCTGATAGAGATGCATCAGCAAAGCTAATACCACTGGTGTTGCCTTTATAGTTTGCGATAGCCTGCACATAATATGTGTTTGATAATGTTCACAATAGTAATTATTTTTCTAGAAACTTCAAAAATAGATATATAACTTACATATAACCTAATTGTCTACAAGAATATGAATGTGATGTACTGTGCTCTCTGAAGGCACCAGTTCTGTAGGATTTGGGCATTTACTAGGACAATTATTAATTGTAGCAGTAAATCACGAAATTGATTCTTTTGATGGCTTTAGAATCCAACCATGCGATATAACTCAAACAACGCACACACACAGGTACTAATACACAAGGATACATTTATTAATACATAGAATATGCATGTAAACCTAACAGATCTTATAGAGAGGGTTATCAGAATACAAAAGATATATATTCAGTCAGTTACAAAGAGTTACATATATCAAGAGGACATACGTTCAGTATATCATTCATTTAGACCATTTCGTAAATGCACTTGGTTATAACTCTTACATTAGATACTCAAAACAAGTACATAACTCTTAGGAATTAAATTGATATCAACTGGTTGGGATAACAATTGAATTCTCGAGCAGTAATGCATTGAAGTTGAATACTCATCCAATCTCTGGTGATTCAGATCTCCTGCGGGCTCTCTGGCTCCGTGCCAGGCTGTGCTGTGCGGCTTGCGACGGTGCGCTGCTGATGCTCACTGACCGGCTAGTTAGTGTTGGCTTTAACTAGCAAAGTTTGCGCACAGGAGAAAAGATGACTGTGAGTCCCAGCAAGTCAGGAAAAGGACCGGTTCGTTCCTGATGAAGAGCTAGTTCTGAATAGTGATTCAGCTGTCCACAGTTCTGACCTGTTCACGAGGCTTGCTGCTGATGCTAACCTCGGGTGGATCCTCTGGTTACTCTCTGGCAACCTCCGCTCTCGACTCTTAGAACAAAGGAAAGTTCTGGCACTCGGACACACTGACCGTTCCGTGGTTGTCCGGGCTGAGTCTCAGGATGGTCAGAAGGCACGCTGCGAGAATGTCCTGCCCTTGGGAGCCTTCTGCTCCTGGGCCGTCCTGCCCTGGAATTCTCCTTTGAATTCCCTTTAGAATTGTCCACAGAATTCTCTCAGGCCCTCTGTGTTGCCTGTTTTTACCTGGAGGAACTTCAGCTCATTCATTGGCTGAAAGTTCCATGGGCATCAGAGTCCCACGTGGGTTACTTGGCCCTACCAGTCCCTGATTGGTTGATAAAGGTGAGATATGAGTCACTTACTCCTGACACCTAGGAATGCAGTCCAGATGTCCATCTGGCACTCCCTAGACAGATAGGCGCCAATGGATGACCATTGATCATGATAGCCAGGCTTAGCTAAGTGCATCCCCATTTGGGAGCTGTCCCTTATCAAAAGAAAACATCTTTAAATCAGCCTGCATGAATAGTTTCTCTCTGGCTGCACCACAGAGATGAAGAGAGAGATGGGGCCTCATTTGGGAAAGCACAGCAACACTTAGTTCTGGCTTATTAACAAGCATTGCCGCTACAGTGATTATGTGAGACTGATATTACATACAAAGAGACAAATCTCAATGTCTGTTTAATCCTTATGATATTACTTTCCTTGTAATTCCTGAGTGAACAGTCTGCCATTTCTATCAAGGCAGATCGATTCACAAATGTGCTGTTACTTCTTTTGTTTTTTTATTATTGTACTGTTGTTGTATTAATAAATCATATATTTTGAATCTGTGTGCCAGTGTTACTTTTGCATTCATGCAATCTACTGTTATTGTTCCTAATTCTTCCATTAAATTAAACTATCACATGAACTAAGGTACTACAGTACATTCCCATAAAGGATATGGTAGTTAAACATGTTAATACCACTATCACCCCCAGTTTTTTTCCAGTTTGCAGTTTGGAGTAGACTGAGTATGTGAAAGAAGACATCACCCACAGGTCTCCTTTCTTTGTCTCAGACGTTGGTAGTGAAATATGCCCTCTTGGGGTAAATTTCATTTTTTAAATTTTCTAAGAATTTCAGGACATTAGGAAAATTCCAAATCAATATCATGGAACAATGAAAGTATTGTGCTACAGAACACTCAAAAGGTCTCCCTCCTAGATCTTTATACCCACTATATATTGTATTTTTTTATACCAGTCCCACTTTGAATTACCAACAAAATCCATAATCTTTTTCCATGTCTTCATATTTTTGCTTTCATAATAATAACATCACTTTATTAACCCTTTACAATTGCTTGTATTAGGAATTATCTTTTCACATACCCCAGCTTGCTCTCCATGAGACACACAGACACAGATAGGGAGAGAGCCTGGGGTCAGAGCACAGGGTCTGCCATTGTACAGCACCCCTGGAGCAGTTGGGCTTAAGGGCCTTGCTCAGGAGCCCAACAGAGTAGGATTTCTCTGCCAGCTACAGGATTTGAACCAGTAACTTTCTAGCCACAGGCACATATCCTTAGCCACAGAGCCACCACTCCACCCATGGGTGGGGAATTGTTCCTGTACTCCCAGTTCTCAACAAATCTGCTATGGTACTGTTTTATTTTATCAGGAAGACCAGCTGACTCATCACCTACAGTAAGTGACAAGGGAAATCTCGATACGTAGTATTTTAAGGCAAGATGTTCCACAATCCAAGCTAGCTCTTTGGTTTTTGGAGATTTTTGTCTGGACCACATTCTCCGGACTGCTGGGGAGAATGAGCAGCTACCCGTCAGACAGGTATAGGACAATAGGTCAGGTTACAATGTAAAAAGCAGGAAGCCCAGACTGCTGTTGTCTGGAGGACAGATTATATAGTCACTCTATAATACACTCAACCTAAGGAGAAAGGAACATTGTGTGATTCTTGGAGAGAGTCTTGAGACTGAAAGGGAACAAGTTAATGCTTTCGGTAAGCTTAGCTGTCTGGTTATTACTGTGATTTTAGAGACTTGAAGAACTCTACTGTATGTAGCAGCTCAAAACAAAGTTAGGCTTTTGTTTAGTTTTGGTGGTTCATTTTTCCCTTCACTGTGTCTGTTGTCCTGGACCTGACTTTTTTAAAGATCCCATTACATCATGCTCAAAAGGGTCTCACTTCATCTATTAACAAAATTTCATTTTTCATCAGAGCTTTATTGAAATGAAGAATAAAGGAACTTTGAAGTCTTTAAAGCAATAGCATTAAAGGAAGACAAACAGACCAAAAGAGGAGATTTTTTAACAAACAAAAAAGTTGAAAAAAATTAATGAGACAGATTATCTTCATCATTAGTACACACAACAGGGTCTTCCAAACAAGGATTTTCCTCAGTTTTGAGGTTTTGATCCAAACAGTAAGTGCAATCATTCTCTGTGCAACGATAGAGTGGAATGTTAATTTGACGGTAGCTATTCAGAAGTTCTTCCTTGTTTTGATTTTTATTCCCACGCCAGGGTTGTTCAAATACAAATACTTTGTAGCCTTCTGGGTAGTGGTTGAACATATCTTGGAATTGGGTGATGCGCTCCTGACCTGCTTTGTTCAGGCATGTGCTCACACAGGGAGAGTTCAATGTGAAAAATATCAGACAATTATCTTGATTTTCCTTATACATTGTGTGAAGAATGCTATATGCTCCCTCCTGGTTATAAAGCAAAAGGTTTTCACAGTGCTTCTTTTTATTTTTAGCAAGTTTAAATGGTGTGGTTGCAACTATCCGTTTTCCCATGTAGATCCCATCCGTATTCAATGCATTTTTAACCCTCTGTGGACAGTCATTTTCCATTGCTTTTTTAACCTTATTTTTTACACAAGGAAATATATCTTTAAAAGTGGAGGGGTTGTCACAAACACTCTTTGGAAGGTTTACAGCCATGGCAAACTGGAGCTTTAACACTTTGCTTGCGCCTGGATTTCTTTCTTCAAGGCGATATCTGTAAAGTTAAATTAATGCATTTACACAACAGCAGCTGAACAGCAAAGAGATATTTGTTGCCATATATGTAGCTATAACTCAAGAGTATGAGATGTGTAAATTCAGTTCTGTCAATAAAATCAGTGGGTACACCATATGGAGAAAAGGCTGTGGTACTGTAATGTGGACGTTTTATGAGCATTTTATGAGCAGAAGTGGTTAACTAAATGAAAGAAAGTGTCATTTCATCTTCCAGTCTAACATCAGTTTACATTATTATGCTTTGTTGACTATATGATATACAAATTATTTACTAGTGATATTGTGATCTTGGGATTTCAATAATACACAAAATGTGAAGATTACAACATATAGGTCTCACTCCCATAGCTTCCTTAAGAATAATGACTTAAATAGAAATCGAAAAACAATGTACAGATGCAGCCATTCAAAACGAGCGGGTTATACCGTGGAAAATCGCGGTGGGTGTGTCGCGGTATAACATGGGTTACCGTATAATACCGCATAATACCGCAAGTAAGATAATAGATAATAGGAATTATCGCCAAGTGGAGCTAATAAAGCTCAACCTCTCATGTACAGCGTTTGAGCTGTCGCCATCAAAGTCTTTACCGAAGATATTACTGATAGTATTAATAATGAATGACCTTGGACAAGCTGTAAACTCAAAGCATTACCCTGGTCCACATTCTTTGTAACCAACTTTGTAAACGAAAATACTTTATTTTTTCATTGACCAAAAGTAATACCACAGCATTTCGTTGATCCGATCACGCATTTGTTTCATAAAAAGTAATTATTGAGAATCTCCGAATCACCATGCCTTTCACATGCTCATAAAAGATATTAATTTAGGAACATAAACATATAACTGTATGTAAACTGTACTGTATATGGCTAGTCTTGGTATTTTAAAGAAAAAATACAAACCAGTATTCCATTTCTCCCTAAACATTTTAAGCATCAAAGTCTTACATGTGGTTATTTCGGAAACGTTTTTACATGCTCCTTGCTCCTTCTGACCATGTCACTGTACGTTTATACAGTACTTTGTGAGAAAAGTGATAGTTTTAAGCTTTTCTGCGAATACGCTCGATACGCTCGATATCGGAGTAAACAGAAGCATACTTTTAGAATTTGATTAATAGGGAATATAATATGGAATCGCTTTTCTAAAGAAATTAATAACGGTATAACTATATCCATGTACTGTTGCATAAACAGTAGTATAAGACTTTTCATTGAGCTGTGTTTGCTACATGACTGCCTCAGTGGTGTGATAGCTGACTTATAACCCTGCGGTTGAGTGTTCAAATCCAGCTGTCGCCATCAGTTTTCTTTAAACAAATAAACATTTCTTTGAAAAACTAAAATAACAAATATTATTGGCATTATATTGACATCTTTTATATTTCTAAATATCATAACATGTTCGTACCGCAGGTTGTACTGTAGGGCGCAAATCCACGTGAGCCTGAAAGCCCTACATTAATGTGCATTCGCCTGGCACTGTGCGGTAATCGCATCTCTCTCTCTGTGTTTACATTATTTGTAAACAAACCGGTTTCATAGGTGTTTTCAAAGAAGAATAAGGGTAAATCCACCTTCCCCACTCACGTTTTCTTAGAAAAACAGATTCACAACACGAAGCTGTGTCAGTCTTCTGTGTAAAATAAATATTGAGCAGTATTGAGCAGTATTTCTCACGTTGTGAACGTGTGTATACAGCAGTCCCCCTGGGTCCCAGTTAGTGCGTAATTATGCATCGATGAAAAAATTGAGGTTTAAAAAAAGAGAATTAGTTCACTGATGAGGCTGTGAACATTTTCACATCTCGTGGTCTTCAAAATGCATTTGGTTTGAAGGCTTTCTGTGTTTCCCTCCAAAGATATGGACAGAAGAATATTCGAGCGTGGCAAAAAAAATGGCTTAAAAACGACATAGTGAAGGCTGTGAAAACAGCCACATGTATTTTGTACGCACACCAAGTGTTTTCGTAACTCTAGGAGTTATCATGAAAAAGGTGCAGTCGTGCCAATTGTAATCGTTTTTATTTTTAAAGACATTTTAGAAAAGTGTCATCTATACAAAAAAGTTGCATTTAATACCACTCGATATTAATATATTTACAGAGATAAGCTCTCTATTAAAGCTCAGATCAAAGATCAAGCACAGATCAAACACCACGATCTCACACACTGGGACTGATCTCTGATCTGTGATGTGGTTGAGTGTGAATTGTGGTGCTCTAGCAGGCACAGTCTGTGCTGTGCTGAAAAAAAAACGGTTGAATAACTCTTAAGCATACTGTAGTTTTTGTTAACACACGTTTATCAGTGAAAAGATCACGGGCATTTTTCCTCCCCCCTACATTCTCAGAGTAGAATAGAATTTATTATTAGCACAATTTATTACAGTGCTAAATTTAATTTTATTGATTACTAATAGTTTATGCTAACACCTAACTTTCTTAATGTGAGAAGTAAGCAAAACAAAAAAAGGATTTATAAGACTAAGATTATAAGACTAAGATTATAAGACGATCTGTCAAAGTGCAATGAAATACAATATGCTGGACAGTATGCTTCTCAAAGCGCTTTACAGGATAACAACAACAATTTACAAGTTCTGGGAGGAAGAATATTATCAATATTAATAATAAGAAGAAGAATAAACTTTATTTAATATAGCGCCTTTAAAGGTGGCTTCTCAAAGCGCTTTACAGGATAACAACTGATGAAACAACGGTGGCTCTTGAACAGTTTTCAACCATGTTATTTTGTAAAAAGGGAGAGATATGTGAACAAGCCAAAGCCCAAACATCCACTGAAGGTTCACATCTGGGGGGGTATATCTAGAAGAGGTCCGGGACCACTTCTTATTTTTGAAGGAATTATGGATCGTGAATTCTTCGAGGAAGTCATGGTCAAACAACATGCTGCCCCATATATCAGGGAGCACAGATCCGAAACACACAGCAGCAAAGGCGAGGCTTATAGCAAAAGGAGTGAACTGGGCAAAAACTCCAGCTGAATACCCAGATTTAAATTCAATAGAGATGGTATGGCATTCCCTGAAAGACTATATTCAGAAAACTGCTAAAACCAGCACAAAACAAGAACTGATCAATGCGATTTACAAGTCCTGGGAGGAAGAACTGACAGAAAAAAATTGCAACATTTTATTAACAGGCTGTTTGTGTCCTTCCTAGGATTGTTGAGCGGGGTGGGGGGCATTCGGGAATGTGAGCTATGTGAGTCAAATTATGAATGAATAAAAGCATTGAATGTCTTTATTGATTCACAATCTGACAATGCAACGTAAATCGTTATCTTTGTCTTCTGCATAATAATGTTCACCTCTCTGTCCAGCATATTAATAATAATAATAATAATAATAATAATAATAATAAACTTTATTTTATATAGTGCCTTTAAAGGTGGCGTTTAGAAATAGTTTTATTTTTTCACAATCTGGGAATGCCAGAGAGAATTCACATTCACTGCTGCCAAATGGCCTTGCAGATCAGAAAATCAAGGAAGAAAACAATTATCGCTCCCAGCTTCTCAATGGAATTGCTTTAACTTGCTAATGCATTAGTGTAACAGTCCGGGTGTGGCAAGCCTCTAATGTCTCCCGACTTGGGCTAAAGGAACCCGTCTTTCATTGCAAGACCACGAACATATTCTACCCGTACATGAGAATATAATGCTGGTGCGTGGGCACGGTGGGGTGCTGTACCAGCTTTTTTAAAAAAAAGTCAATTGAGTGTCCATAATATTGCTATTTTGCTATTGCTATTGCTACTGTCTGAGTCTCTGTGTCTACATTGTTTGTAATCAAACCGGTTTTACAGGTGTTTTCAACCCCCAGTAAATTTCAAAAGTCACAAAGTCTTAATTATTTTAAACTCTATTATAGCATTGTACACATGCTTAAAAGAGAAGAGAGAAAACGCAACGTTTTGGCTGTGAAGTCTTCTTCAGGTGTGAGGGTCTTCAGCTCAAAATGAAACGCTCATCTGAAATCCTGCTTGAATCCTGCTAAACTAAAAATTAAACCAGAAGAGAAGAGGCTCTGGTGAAATTTCTCTGTGAACTGAAGAGTTAAAGTGTAAAGTGTCTCCTCCTTTTAACGGGAAGAAACGCGGTGCTTTAAAAAAGAGAGTGTGGCATTACTTTTTGTCAATGAAAAAGTGTGTGTTTTTTTACTCCCTGGCAGAAATGGGCTTCCATAAGTATCAGTATGCTGTAGCTTCTGGGAAATACATTTTTCCTGCATTAAAGTTTAACCCATCCAGAGCACCCTACATTATAAACTCCAAGCGTTTCATTGAAGTAGGATTCACAGACGAAACATTGCAGTATTGTATTGCAGTAAATGTTTATATTGTAACGCAACGGGGGCTCAGGCGGGCGCCCTTGCCGCATCTGGTCGGCCCCATCCCGACTGAGGCTCGAACCCGGGACTTCCGCGTCTCTCTGCAGCAACCTAGCCCCGTGAGCTAAAGAGAGATCTCTCTACAGCCGAGTAGCTGTAGTCCTGCTATCACAGGGAAGGGCGGTGACGTCACCTGCTCTGGTACGCCGGCTCTTATACAGTACCTGTCGGCCGTAAGCGTTACACTCCCCCGCTTAAATCGCCGTCCCCGGCGAAGGGCTATCCCACCCCGCTTCTGACACGAATGTAACGCAACCGGGGGCTCAGGCGGGCGCCCTTGCCGCATCAGGTCGGCCCCATCCCGACTGAGGCTCGAACCCGGGACTTCTGCGTCTCTCTGCAGCAACCTAGCCCCGTGAGCTAAAGAGAGATCTCTCTACAGCCCAGTAGCTGTAGTCCTGCTATCACAGGGAAGGGCGGTGACGTCACCTGCTCTGGTACGCCGGCTCTTACACAGTACCTGTCGGCTGTAAGCGTTACAATATCATTATATCTAATTTTTTATTTCTTTTTTAAAAATTAAAAATCGTTTGCCCAACCTAAGAGGGGGTGTCTGCTCTCATTGACAGCTGACACTGCTCCATACACTCAAGTGAAAAATGAATAACGCCAATGTAAACGTCATATTTACAATTTGTTGATAATAAAAATGTTAAGTTCTCTAAAGCTTTCTCAGTCAAGTTTGATAAGTAACCTAGGGACCTGTGTAAGCATGCGTAGGCAGCAAAAGATCAGCTAAACTGGGAAGATGCGACACTGAAGATATTATTAATAACCTACTGGAGCGATTCAAAGGGAAAGACGGTGACTATTCGTTGTTATTAAAAAATGACTTAGATTCAAACATGTTGTGATATTTAGAAATATTAAAAAGTTAATGAATTGTCCATAAAATTGATATTTTAGTTTTTCAAAGAAATGTTTGTTAAAAGAAAACTCGTGGCTGGATTTGACCAGCCCACCTTTCCCTTATAAGTCAGGCACTATCACGCCACTAACACAGTCACATGACAAGTGGTGAAACAGCCGTACGTGTATCAATAGATATGCGTATATACTACTGTTTGTGCTACAGTACCTGAATATAATTATATTGTTATTAATTTCTTTAAATATGCGATTCTATATTATATTCCTTGTTAATCAAATTCAAGCATGTTTTTGTTTACTCTGATAACAAGCATATTTGCAGAAAAGGTTAAAACGATCACTTTTCACAAAGTATATAAATGTACAGAACTATGGTCAGAATGAACACGTAAAAATGTTTCCAAAATAACCACATGTAAGACTTTGATGCTTAAAATATTTAGGGAGAAATGGAATACTGGTGTGTATTTTTTCTAAAGACCAAGACCAGCCATATACAGTACAGTTTACATACAGTAATAAGTTTATGTTCCTAAATTAATATCTTTTAACAAGTGAAAGGCATACTTTGTATGATTGGAAACGAATGCGTGATCAGATCAACGAAATGCTGTGGTGTTACTTTTTGTCAATGAAAAAATAAAGTCCTTTCGTTTACAAAGATGGTTACAAAGAATGTGGACCAGAGTAATACTTTGAATTTACAGCTTGTCCAAGGTCATTCATTATTAATACTATTAGTAATATCTTCGGTAAAGACTTTGATGCATAAAATATTTCTGCGTAATTAAAATATTTATGATAAAGGTAGTAGGTTGTGTACTTTTGTCCAACTGAGCAATCTTGCTTTCATAAAATGTACCAACTTCTTAATGTATAATGATTAACATACTGTAATACACAGTTTAAATTTAAAAGTCTAAAGAGTATACAACTTAAAGTCTTAATTGAATAAAGATTGTCCCTCAGCAGTGATCGGGATTCAAAACCAGCTGTTTTTTGGTGATAGCTCAAATGCTGTACGAGAGAGGTAAAGCTCCACCTGCCGGTTTTACAAGGTGATTCTGGACACTGTTAACATAATCTAATTTGCATACAGTATATTGCAGTATATTGCGACACCCCCACCATGT